>NW_026112395.1:300000-450000 GCF_024323335.1 Lathyrus oleraceus
CTAAATAAAAGACTTAATGATAATCTAAACAGTTAATATTAATACAATTTATACCTTAGCAGATATATCTGCAGCATTATCCTGAAGAGCAAAATGTTGAGTCAAAGCTGCTCTAGTGGCTCCACTCGCAACTCCGGCTAGTTCAAAATCATGATTTAAGAAGCAAAATATTAATTTAAAAAAAATTCAAATACGATATCAATCGGGAAATAAAAGAAGAAAAAGAGTATCCTGATTTTGGATAATTCCAAGCATATATTTCTGTTTAACAGCTTTAATTCTTAGGAAATGGTTTAGTCTATAATGTAACATCAACTTATCTTACAAAATTACTGACATGGAAACTAAAGAGAAGTAAAAAATTACAGAAACTAACTAATAAATTATGTTACAGATCTATTTTTGAAGTTAAAGAAATGTTGGAACTTACTGAAAGATCTTGATATGCTTCCTAAGCAAACAATAAAAACAAAAGCTGATGGAAACAATGGTGAAATGAGGTCCATTAGCATACCTGCAATCGGTTCATACAACTTAACAGATTGATATGAGATACAAAGATTGCAATGTAGACGATCAAATATAACAATGTAGCATCAATAAAAGATATATTGAAGCCTTCCGGCATCATTCTCCCCTTACGACCAAATAGTGTTATGTTGTTTGGTCGAAAGGGGAGAATGATGCACATGTAGGCCTCAAGATTCATTTCCAATCTCAGTCCTTGAATTGATATACTATGAAACTAACATTCAATCGGTTAAACTATTATTGGCCTATGCCTATACATCACAGGAAAATTTTCATAAAGAACATGGTTACACAAATCTCTTCTATAAAAAGACGAAGTGTCAAATAATCTACCAAGATCGTTCATGAGATCTGCAACCAGACGCCACATTTTTGCATTGCTATCAAGATTTGATCCCTGCAGCATATACAATAAATAGAAATATAGTTAATAAATCATGCTTTCAGAATCATTTGAGTGGAGATTGAACCCGCATAGAGTTATTGCTGCATATTTCATTTCAAAATTAATAAGAACTATAATTTCATTTGAGATACAGACCTGGTAGAACGTGAATAAGATTCCTCCAACCATGCCAGTTAGATCTCTCAAAAACCACTGGAAATAGTTTCAACATTCAATACCAACACAATGCAGCCTAAGAAACACTAAAAGCAACTTACCAAAATAAAACCAAAAAAGACAAACAGCCCCAAGCCCGACACCATGCAAACACCAGACATGATACTCACACGTTGGGACATTAATAATAATTTGAAAAATGAAAGTAACCACATGTGTCGGTTTCTGACACTGACACAGACTCGTGTTGAACACCAGACAAGAGTTTACACAAACAAATTTAAATTGTAAAATCATGATTGAAAAACTGAAATATGTATTTGGAAAGCAGCAAACCAAACATAATATATAACTATCAAGAATTGCATTAGGTTGGCATTGATCTACTTAAAATCTACAATATCAGTAGCTTTCTTGACGAGCTTCACATGTAAGATGGATAGCTTTCAGTGATTATCAATTTGTAACATCATTATCATCGGAGTCTAATTTCCACCAAGAACCTTTGTCATCATTGTAGTCATTATCAATTTCATCATAGATATCTTCAATATCATCATCTCCAGATGCTTCAGCATCTGCATCATCCATGTTGAGTTTCTTTTTATCCACATCTGGATTGTACGTCCACTCCAACCTTTTCAATATATCACGATCTTTCCAATTTTCCATAACCGATACAGCCTCCTTCTTAGCCTTCCCCATCAAAATTTCCTCCCAGGAAAATGCAGTATCGGCAGTCCTTTTCAAGACTCCGTTACTACTAATATCCCCAATAACAACAGTCTTGAGACATCGCAACTTTGCTTCCTTTATCACATCAACAAAATCAGAATCATCTGATACAAGGACCACGCACTCAACCCGCCTGTGATCCATCATATCCACCATATGCTTTTGCAGCGCAACATCTGTAGCTTGCGGCCTATCCAACACGGTTTGAACCCAAAACCCTGCCCGTTTCAGCTCATCAGCCAAACCATACCCAACTTTAGGAGTCAGAACAGCCCTTGCAGCCTTCTTATACTTGTCCATTTTCATAGAATACTTTCCCACCAATTTCACTTTCCTACTCCCTCTAGCAGACTCTATCTGATTCACCCTTTTCGCGTGCTCACGCTCATGCAGCTGCTTGAAATGGTTAACAAGTTTTTCATTAGTATAAAACTTTCTCCCGCAAACACGACAAAGATGAGGCTCATTACGTTTGATCACACCCTTATTCTCCAAACTATACAACAATTGCCTCTCTTTCCGACTCTCCCGAACAACATGAGGGACATGGCTGAAAGTGTGGCTATTCGCATAAGCCACCATATGGCGAACAACCCCGAAGGAAGCTGCAGCTACTCTGAGCTTATTGGCAACTTCATAGGGTGGAATTGAATTGGGTGGTTTGTTATCCAAATCCCAGAAAAGCCCTACTCTACATAGCTTCTCAGAATGACAGTGTCTCAAAGCACCATATGATTCTTTGCGTGTGGCTTCTATTGTGTAGAAGATTCTACGGAATTTGAGGATTGAAACCATAAATAACTAATAGGTTTTATGTTGTTCTACAAATCAAACAGCCTGAAAAGAAAACTGAATCTAATCAAAAAGACATATTAATGAACAACATAGTGAAGGGAGGTCCTCGCCTACAACGGTGGTTCTGGCAGAGAGAGGGGACTGAAGAAGGGCCGTCAATGGCGGGTGCGAAGGGCGGAACGGAGCCGGTAACGGGCTGCTCCTTCCAATATTGAGAATGAGAGAAAACCCTAAACGAAGAGAGTGAGTGAAAGGAAGTGAGAAATTTGGAGTAAGAAACGAACCTCCGCATTTCACGATTAACAACAGAGAATTGCAGTGTTGCGCTCAGTTCAGCATTTATAGTACTTCACTTCCGACTGAGAGATCCCTTTAATGCAGAAGATGTTGTTACGAGACTTCGGGTTCTTCACTACCGACTGAGAAAGTCTCGTTAATCTTTGAGGATGTTGTTAATCAAAAAGCGGTATCATTATATATATATATATATATATATATATATATATATATATATATATATATATATATATAATATATATATATATCAGTATATATATATATATATATATATATATATATATATATATATATATATATATATATATATATATATATATATATATATATACTGATATATATATATATATATATATATATATATATATATATATATATATATATATATATATATATATATATATATATATATATATATATATATATATATATATATATATATATATATATATATATATATATATATATATATATATATATATATATATATATATATATATATATATATATTAAAACTAATATCCAACATATTGAACTAATATCCAACACATATATATATATCAGCATATTAACTAATATATCTAACATATTGAAATATTAACGTATATTAACTAATATCCAACAAATATAAACTAATAACAACAAAAGATTCAAAGATTCATATATTCAGATTTTTAAAAAACATAGAGAAGAAATGTGTAACTTAGAGGAAAAATTAAACAACTTTGAATCTTTGATTTTATTCTCCTTGCAACAGTTTAAATATTTATTAAAAAATTAGAAAATGAATAAAATATATTAAAACTAGGGATTTGATATAATCCAAAAATCAAAAGATTTTTTTTTATAAAATTACCTTTTAAATAAACCTATAGAAGATTTTTTGATGAAAAATATGAGTTTGGTGGTGGAAGAGTGAGGTTAATGACGTAACATTGGGGGGAAATGAAAAAACCAGACAAGTAGAAAGAGAAATAGATGCTGAAGTGGTGGAGGAATGGGGAAATGAAAGTGGTGCATCAAATATATGATTGTATTTGAGGGGGCTCCCCATGCCAGTTGAACGATAATAAATAGTTAGGGTAGCCCCTCACAAATTATAATGACTTTATTAAAGAGACTGACGTGCGCTCAGGTGATGGGATAATGTGCAGATGCAACTCAAATTAGTTAGGGGTTGTCCCTCAGAAATGCAACAGAAAATTATGGCTAGGGGTTACCCTTCACAAATGTAAACACTTTTATTAGAGTGTGTCATACCCCAAAATTTGCCCGTTGATATTACAAAACATTGTTCTGCAAGGCACTGATATCAAACGGACTAAAGCCCACTCACAACAGGCCCAATCCACAGGCGGCCCAAAACAGCTAGCTCGCTAGGCGAGCAGCTCCTTCGCCTAGCGAACATTTCATCATGCAACTCGCCCAGCGAAGCGTTAGATCCAGAAAGAGGCCCAGACCTAATTTGCTCGCTAGGCGAGCAATTCCTTCGCCTAGCGAAGCTTGCGAGAATTTGAATTTTTGGACCTCATTTAAGCCCATTAGGTCACCATTACCACTACTATAAATACCTGCTCCTCTGCCACGAAAAAGAACACACAGAGACGGACGAAGACGGACGGAAACACGCATCCAGAGGGAGAAACACAGAAACCCTGCTGATCCAAAGAATTCAGAAGGCGGAAACCCTGAAGGCCGCTCCGAAGTTACCGCCGCCCAAATCAATCCGACACCAACCGGGATCCGTCAATTCAGCATTATCGCTAGATTGCAAACAGGTTTGTGTATCATTACCGTTTTATGTTTCCATCTCATAATCTCTAAATGCATAACACCTCATGATATATTGAAATTTTTTTGATATGGGATCATACTTTGCATGCAAGCTCAAATGTGTCTGAACATCATGAATATTGGACCATGTTATTTCTGTAATTAAATGCGATAAGATATGTAACATGCTGAAGTCATACTGTTCTAAAATTCCAAACCCGTAGTCGCTCGCTAGCTCATCGCTAGGCGAGCCTGCAGCGAGCCTTCGCTGAGCCTTCGCTAGGCGAGGCAGAGGCGAACGGGACAGTGGCTGCTTTGTCCCTTTGCTGTTCCATTTTTGTGTATTTCATTATTGTTGCATCATTTGGCTTGAACTCTAACTGTTATATGCATTTTATGGCATTTTATGGTATTAATCAAATCATATTTTATCCTTATGCTCTAACCCGTGCGTTGAATGATGTAAAAGCGTCCATGAAGTGGCCGGCTAGGTACCCTTACGTGTGAGAGGCTTTCGTGGAGATGGATTCCAAATTACTTCACCTTAATGTGAAGATTCACGTTGATTAGTGATTTTAATATGTCTATTTTTAATGTATTGATTGATTGTAATGTGTTGGTTTTAATTGGTTTTAATGTGGAAATTCCCCATAATTACCTAATGAACTTAAAACATGGACTTTAAACAAATGATATCGGACCTCTCTTTATGACTCCACGATTACAATATTACGGTCATGTCCCGCGAATATGGGGATATCCTTAGCAAAGACCCTTCGGTAAAATCATCATAGTCCCTCGGACGTTGCCTTCAAAAATACGATTTTGTCCCTCGATGACCCTTCGGTGTAGCCTACGGTTAAATGATGATAGTCCCTTCGAATGCTAAGGTATCCTCCCAATTGTTGCCTTCAATGACCCATCGATGACCCTACGATGACCCTTCAACATCCCAAGGTTAAAACTACTTGCTTCTCAATAGTAAGGACAGTTTTACCCTCATAAGGATGGGAAATGCCCAGAAAGACCTCGGACAGGTATAACCTTAATTGCTCATTCATAACAAAAAAAATGCTTTCCACACCCCACACCTTTCAAACATCCTTTTTTGGAAAATCACCACTTAGCATACATCCATACTAGGATCATTGCCGAGTTATATTTTTCTAAACCATTTTCAAAATTAAGAGGGATAACCACTTTGTATACATTCATGCAAGAATCATTACAAAGTTAAATTCTCATTTTCAAAACATCTTTCATACATTTCTCAACCACTTTTTTCAAACCTAGAAAACATAAATGATTGAGCAATTAAGAGCCCATGGATAACCATGGATACGAAGGGTGCCTAACACCTTCCCTTTGTATAAAGTACCTCCCGAACCTAAGAATTTAAAATTAAGGTCTTTCCTGTTCTTTTCCACCTTTCCTTAAGGGATAAAAGAAAAGTCGGTGGCGACTCTTGCTAACCGCGACATTGCGATTACAAATCCAATAAAGTCCAGTTCACCGTATGACAGAACTGGCGACTCTGCTGGGGACTACATAAGAGAGGTCCATCTTTGAAAAAAAAATCATTTATGTTTTTGGATTGTTCCTTCTTTTAAGGGTATTGTTGAGTGAAAGATCCTACACCCGGATCTAGTGTACCTTAGGTAAGTAGCAATAGATCATCGCGACTATCCGGCGTATACTGGAATGGTTAAAATGATAGCTACGGTTAATGCGACACTTTGGTTGTCCTGATGTTCCTCATGTTACTTGAGGAAAAATTTGGCTTCCGCGTGGTGTCATCAAAGCATTAACCAGACCTTTAGAACCCTAATTGACTCATCCTAGCCATTAGAAAGTAGTGAGATAACTGACTTCGGTTCCGACTGAGGTTGGTTGATACTCGATACTACACTCTTTGAGATTGGACTTTAGGAAAGCTTCGGTCAACCACTTGGTGTTGCACTGAAGTGGACCTAAAGAAAGGTCGATGATCTGAGATCCTTCTAGAACCCGGTTACTATTCTAGGACAGGTTGAACCAACTAAACTTCAGTGGGGAGGGTACTTACCTATGGAACTCATGCAAGCCTTAAAACCTAGGAATAATTGTTGTGTGACATGTTTGTGCTTGCATAACATCATAACATCATAACATCATAACATCATAACATCATCATACTAACCATTTCAAGGACTTAGGAATTTAGCTTTGCTCTGTTAAACAGGTTATGGCTTCCAGGAAGACTATCCGGATCAATCTTGTAACGATCTCTCCTCAACTCAAGGATTTGGTGTCAGAACTCCCAGATCACGCTCAGTTCAACAAGAAACATGGTCATCTCCTCAATCTGGTTACCACTGGTTTCAAAGAAGATATGATGAGAGTCCTATTCCAGTTCTTCGATCCTAAGCATCATTGCTTCACTTTCCCAGATTATCAGTTGGTACCCACATTGGAAGAGTTTTCCAAGCTGATTGGGATACCTATCCTGGATCAAATACCTTTCAGTGGTTTGGAAAAGATTCCGAAGTCTGAAGAAGTTGCCGCAGCTTTACACATGACAAAATCTGACATTGAGACCAATTGGGTAACAAGGAGTGGAACGAAAGGTTTACTTGCCAAATTTCTGATAAGTAAGGCCCAAGAATTCCTAAAAGTTATGAATGTCCATGCTTTTGAAGACGTTTTAGCATTGATAATCTATGGTTTGGTGCTATTCCCTAATCCAGACCAATTCATAGACATGAATGCTATTAAGATATTCCTCACTCATAACCCTGTGCCTACCTTGCTTGGAGATGTCCTGCATTCCCTTCACACTCGTACTATGAAGAAGCAAGGGACTCTCATGTGCTGCGTACCGTTGTTGTCTAGGTGGTTTATTTCGCACCTTCCTCAATCAATCTTGAAGAATGATCAAAATCTGAAATGGTCTCAAAGGGTAATGACACTCTCCCATTCAGACATCCGTTGGTGTTCTAACCTCAGAGAAAATGTTATCATCATCGACCGTTGTGGAGAATTCCCTAATGTACCACTCATGGGGATAAGAGGAGGTATTACTTATAATCCTGCCTTAGCCCTACGTCAGTTTGGGTATGCTCGAAGAGACGGTCCACATGAAATGATTATTCAAGGTACAGTGTTCGACTATGACAATGACCCTCAAAATCTCCGTCAAAAGTTTGTACGAGCTTGGGGCATGGTGAAAAGAAGCAGTTTAGGCAAGAAAAATTCTATTCCTATGGAGCCTTATCTCAGATGGGTACGCGCCAGAGCTCGCGAACTTGTCATGCCATATCTTGCAGTCGGACCATTGATTGTTGAATCAGAGGTCGAAGGAGGTACTTCCCAAATCATTTCTTACCCAGATATGCCTACTGATGCTGAGGAATTGAAAAGATCCTGGACCCAGTTGAGAGAGGAGAGAGATACTTTCGAAGCTCAGTTCAATGCAGAAAGGAAGAAAGTATTAGAGCTCACCAGTCAGCTTAATGAGGAACGAAGACTCAATGCATATCTTCGCCCAAAAAGAAGTCGCCCCTGGGAGACTTGAGTTTTCATTGTATTTTACTATTATTCCTTTTGTAATGAACATTGATTAAAAAAAGTAGCAATAAACATTTCTCTCTTGTTGGTGATTTACGCAAAGTTAAATTCCAAAAGTCCTTGAAAACATTTCATGCATTGCATCGCATAACACAACATCGCATAACAGGACCATATTCTCACGGTCTGCCTCTTAAACAGAAAAATGGATCTCGAACAGACTGTCAAAGATCTCCAGACTCAGAATGCTCAATTCAAGGAGATGATGCTAAGCTTATCCAAGGGGCAGGAAGAACTGAAGGCTCTTTTGGCCGAAAAGAAGAAGGACAAGAAAGCTGTGAGCTTCATTAACCCGGGCAGAAGGCGTAAAGGACAGGCTACGGGAATCAAATTTGGAATCCCGAATGGTCCAGAAGAGGGGGCGGAAGATGATTCAGAGGAGGAGAATGTTGATCTCTCTAACCCTGAGGATGATGATGAGGAGTATGAAAGTGAACAGTACTCTCCAAGAGATGATAAGTACAAACTGCTGGAAGAACGCCTGCTAGCCATGGAGGGTCAGAAGACACCTGGTCTGGATTTCGAAAGTTTGGGTCTGGTCTCCGATGTGACCATTCCTCGCAAGTTCAAAATCCCCACTTTCACTAAGTACGATGGTGCATCCTGTCCTCAGATGCATTTAAGGGCTTATGTGAGAAAGATTCAGCCGCATACCACTGATAAGAAACTGTGGATTCACTTCTTCCAAGAAAGTCTGTCTGGCACTCAGTTGGAATGGTATTATCAGCTCGAGAGCTCTGACATCCGCACCTGGACTGATTTAGCAACAACTTTCTATAAACAGTACCGGTATAATTCTGAGCTAGCGCCTACTCGGCTACAGTTGCAGAATATGGCTATGGGGTCTAAAGAAAGCTTCAAAGAGTATGCTCAGAAATGGAGAGATTTGGCCGGCAGAGTCAAACCCCCTATGACTGACCGAGAGTTAGTAGACCTGTTCATGGGTACCCTGACTGGCCCATTCTACAGCCATCTACTGGGAAGTTCTTCATCAGGTTTCACTGAACTTATACTGACAGGCGAGCGGGTGGAGAGCGGCATTCGGAGTGGAAAGTTACAGGCAGCTACTTCTACAAGCAGTAAAAAGCCCTATCATGGGAAGAATGAATCGAATGCTGTGTATGGTCAAAAGAATCATAATAAGAAAATCGGTGACCATGCCATTGGAGCAGTGACGATCGCAGCCCCGCCAGCTCAAAACTTCCAACAAAGACAAGACAGACCAAGAAGGCAGTTTACCAAGCTCAATATGACTTTAGCACAAGCACTGCAAAACATGCTGAAGGTAAATTTAATCACTCTCAGAGGTCCTCCTGCAAACGTCAACACTGCTTCGCCTCGTTATAATCCCAATGCCAGGTGTGCATATCACTCCGATAGCCCCGGGCATGATACAAATGATTGTTGGCTGTTGAAGAATAAAATTCAGGACATGATCGACGCTGGGGAAATTGAGTTCGAGCCTCCGGAGACTCCTAATGTCATCACCGCTCCTATGCCTAATCATGACAAGGCTGTTAATGCTCTCGATGACAATCCTCTCATCACTACTGTAGCAGACTTAACATCTCCTCTCCCAATTATAAAGAGGAATTTGTTGCAAGCTGGTTTATTTCCAGGTTGTACGGAAGATTGCAATCTCTGCATACTCCGGCCCGAGGACTGTTTGAAATTGAAGAATGGTATTCGACAGCTGATAGACGATCGTACAATTCTCTTTGAAAGGGTTTCTAAGACGGAAAACCCTGTTGAAGAAGTATCTGTGATTGCAAGGTCCAAGGTTCCCGTGAAGATTACCGCTCCCAGAATACCTGTGAAGATTATTGCTGAACCCAGAGTAGCTCCCCTGATCATTACTGCACCTGGCCCGATCCCGTATTCCTCAAGCAAAGCCATTCCGTGGAATTATGGAGGTGATGTTTATGTCCATGGCGTAAAGCAAGTTGGTGATCCTGCTAATCCTAATGACATAGTTGGGACTAGTAAAGTTACTCGAAGCGGAAGGATTTTCTCTCCAGAGATCACACCTCCGGTTCCCGAAAACCGAGGAAAGGAACCAGTCAACCCTTCTCAGTCAGAGACACCGATAGAAGCTACTACTGAAGACGTTGCCAAACGAGAAATGGAAGAAGTGCTGAAAATCATCCGCAAGAGTGATTTTGATGTGGTAGAACAGTTGGGGCATACCCCGTCTAAAATCTCGATGTTGTCCTTGTTGTTATCCTCTGAATCTCATGCCCATGCCTTGATAAGATTCTTGAAGACTGCTCATGTACCTCAAGAGACCTCCGTCGATCAGTTCGAAAACTATGTTGCTAACCTGACTGTTGACGACGGCCTAGGTTTTTCCAATGCTGACCTGACACCAGCAGGAAAGAACCACAATAAGGCCCTGCATATTTCTATTGAGTGTAAGGGAATCACTTTGGCTCATGTGTTGATCGATAATGGCTCTTCCTTGAATGTGCTACCGAAAGTCGTGCTCGATAAACTTAACTGTAAAGGCATTGAATTGAAGCCTAGTGACATTGTGGTGTGTGCTTACGATGGTGCAAAGGGTGTTGTCCACGGTGAAGTTGTTCTCCCTATCAAGATAGGACCTCAAGTATTCAACACTACCTTTCATGTAATGAACATTCGCCCCGCCTATTCCTGCTTGCTGGGACGCCCCTGGATTCATGGGGCAGGTGCTGTAGCTTCGTCTCTCCACCAAAAGCTGAGATATCCAGTAGAGGGAAAGATTGTCACTGTGTGTGGGGAAGAAGAATACATTGTCAGTAGTGTACATACCTTCAGATACGTTGAGATGGATGGTGAATTCTTCGAGACTCCAACTCAGTCATTTGAAGTGGTTTCTCCGCCCGATCCTGTCCTTAAGCCAACTCCCTGTGTACCCAAGGTTATTCGTGCTCCTCCTGCTATGATTTCTCTGAAAGATGCTCAAGCTGTGGTCGAAGATGGTGGCTGTACTGGCTGGGGTCAACTGATCAACGTACCCTACAAGTCTGATAAATCTGGTCTGGGATTTAGCTCTGAAAAGATGGTCAAAGATCAAATTAATGCTGTAGAAGATGCTGACAGTGATTGTGACCTAGATAGCTGGATCTACCCAACAATTGGCGACGGACTCAATAATTGGAAGGCTGAAGACACTATCCCGATCTCCTTTAGTCAGGAGTAATTGTTATTGTCCATTTAGTATTGCAAAGCTTTATTTTTTTCAATTGAACTTCTTAAAGCATTGTGTCTATACCCGGGGCACAATAGCTAATTTGTTAAGGGTTTTGTCATTTCATAAGCATATTCATATTCAATAAATCAATGGACTTTTTCGCATTCAAATATTGCGCTCTTTATTTTTCCTGTCGTCTTTCAAACAAGCTATGCATTCTTACACACACTCACGTCATAAATCGCAGATCCGTATCCACTCTGGATCCTATTGACAATAATTCCGCTACTGTTCATTATGACTTTGAAAATCCGATCTACCAAGCCGAAGATGGAAGTGAGGAAGATTGTGAAGTGCCTGGAGAGCTTTCCAGACTGTTACTGCAAGAGGAAAGGACTATACAGCCGCATGAAGAGTCACTCGAAGTCGTAAATCTAGGTACCGAAGTGGAAAGAAAAGAAGTCAGAATAGGAGCAGGATTGGAAAACAGTGTCAAAGAAAGATTGATTCGGATGTTACATGACTATGTAGAGGTTTTCGCCTGGTCTTATGAAGACATGCCCGGATTGGATACTGACATAGTAGTGCATCGTCTGCCCATGAAGGAAGACTGTCGTCCCGTTAAGCAAAAGGTTCGCCGCATGCGTCCTGAAATGTCCGAGAAAATCAAAGCCGAGGTTATGAAACAATTCAATGCCGGTTTCTTAGCTGTTACTTCTTATCCTCAATGGGTTGCTAACGTGGTGCCAGTGCCAAAGAAAGATGGTAAGGTGCGAATGTGCGTAGATTACAGAGATTTGAATAAAGCGAGTCCCAAAGATGACTTTCCGCTCCCGCACATTGATGTTCTGGTAGATAATACCGCTCAACACAAAGTATTCTCATTCATGGATGGATTCTCGGGTTATAATCAGATTAAGATGGCATCTGAGGACATGGAGAAAACTACGTTTGTGACGCAATGGGGCACTTTCTGTTACAGAGTAATGCCGTTCGGTCTAAAGAACGCCGGGGCAACGTACCAGCGTGCTATGGTAGTTTTGTTCCATGATATGATTCATCATGAGATAGAAGTATATGTGGATGACATGATAGCTAGATCTCATACGGAAGAAGAACATCTCGATCACTTATACAAACTGTTCAAGAGGTTGAAGAAGTACAAGTTGAGATTGAATCCAAACAAATGCACTTTTGGAGTGAGATCCGGTAAACTCTTGGGCTTTATTGTCAGCGGTAAAGGAATCGAGGTTGACCCGGCTAAAGTGAGAGCTATTCAAGAAATGCCAGTTCTCCGTACGGAGAAGGAAGTCAGAGGTTTCTTGGGACGCTTGAACTACATTGCTCGATTCATCTCCCACTTGACCGCCACTTGCAAACCCATCTTCAAGCTACTGAGGAAAAATCAAGAGATGATATGGAATGAGGAATGTCAAGAAGCTTTTGACAAAATCAAGAAATATCTCCAGGAACCTCCGATTCTGATACCACCAGTTGAAGGAAGACCTCTCATCATGTATTTGACCGTGTTAGAAAATTCAATGGGGTGCGTATTGGGGCAGCATGACGAGTCTGGTCGAAAAGAGTATGCCATATACTACCTGAGCAAAAAGTTTACCGACTGTGAAACAAGATATTCACTGCTCGAGAGAACTTGCTGTGCTTTGGCCTGGGCTGCTCGCCGACTAAGACAGTATATGTTGAATCATACCACTTTGTTGATTTCTAGGATGGATCCCATCAAATACATGTTCGAGAAGCCTGCCCTCTCCGGAAGAATAGCGAGATGGCAGATGATCTTAACAGAGTATGATATCCAATATACTACCCAGAAAGCAATCAAAGGAAGCGTGCTAGCTGATCATTTGGCTCATCAAGCGGTGGACGATTACCAATCTATGAATTTTGAGTTCCCAGATGAGGATGTCATGCTTGTTACTGATAGTGGAAAACCTAAACCAGATGAAGGACCCGAATGGGGGTCCCGATGGACGATGGTCTTTGATGGATCTTCTAATGCATTGGGCCATGGTGTTGGGGTTGTACTCATTTCTCCCGAGGGTTACCATACGCCTTTCACAGCTAGACTATGTTTTCATTGTACCAATAATATGGCTGAGTATGAAGCATGTATTTTTGGACTCAAAGCTGCTATAGATTGGCGAATCAAGTTTTTGAGTGTATACGGAGATTCGGCCTTGGTAATCAGTCAGATCAAAGGAGAATGGGATACTAAACATCCAAATCTCATTCCTTATCGAGAGCAGGTAATGACATTAATCCCATACTTTGAAGAGATCACATTCGAACATATCTCACGAGAAGAGAACCAGTTAGCAGACGCATTAGCTACCATGTCATCTATGTTCAGGGTCAGATGGGGCAATGAAGCTCCCAGGATTACCATTGGACGGTTAGATGAACCAGCATACTGTTATGAACTTAACACTGAGAAGGTACCGGAGAAACCTTGGTTCCACGACATAAGAAGATATTTGGAAGCTCAGGAACACCCTGAAGGGGCATCCATCAATGACAGAAAATTCCTAAGGAAGTTCTCCGCTAAATTCTTTCTGAGTAACGGAGTATTATACAAACGTAATCATGATTCGACTCTGCTTCGCTGTGTGGATAAGAAGGAAGCAGAAAGGATTATGGAAGACATGCATGACGGCATTTTTGGGACTCATTCTAATGGACATACAATGGCCAAGAAGATTCTGAGATCAGGGTATTATTGGTCTACCATGGAAGCGGATTGTCATCATCACTCCAGAACCTGTCACAAGTGTCAGATCTATGCGGACAAAGTACATGTGCCTCCTGCTCCATTGAACGTGTTGACAGCTCCTTGGCCCTTTGCAATGTGGGGCATTGATATGATTGGGGAGATTAAACCTACTGCTTCTAACGGACATCGTTTCATCCTTGTCGCTATTGATTACTTTACAAAGTGGGTCGAGGCCGCCTCATTTGTGTCTGTCACCAGGAATGTGGTGGCACGGTTCATCAAGAATAGTCTTATTTGTCGATATGGCATCCCTGGAAGAATTATCACTGATAATGGTACTAATTTGAACAACAAGATGATTACTGAACTCTGCACGCAGTTCAAAATTAAGCATCACAACTCTTCTCCGTACCGGCCAAAGATGAATGGCGCCGTAGAGGCTGCTAATAAGAACATCAAGAAGATCATACAAAAGATGACAGTAACGTACAAAGACTGGCACGAGATGTTACCGTTTGCTCTCCATGGTTATCGCACTTCAGTACGCACTTCGACAGGGGCAACTCCTTTCTCTTTAGTATATGGAACGGAAGCCGTTTTACCAGTGGAAGTCCAGATTCCCTCTCTAAGAATCATGAAAGAGGCGGGTTTAGATGAAGATGAATGGATTCAGACTCGACTCGATCAGATAAATTTGATTGATGAGAAGAGACTTGCGGCTGTTTGTCATGGGCAGATATATCAGAAGCGCATGACCCAAGCATTCAACAAAAGAGTCAAGAGACAGGTGTATCAAATTGGTGACTTGGTGATCAAGCGTATCATTCTACCCCAAGGTGACCCCAGAGGCAAGTGGACTCCCACATACGAAGGGCCATTTGTGGTTAAGAAGGTATTCTCTGGTGGAGCCATGATACTTGCTACAATGGATGGCGAAGACTTCCCGCATCCCGTGAATGCGGACATAGTTAAAAAATACTACGCATAAAAGAGACCCGCTAGGTCGACGTACCTGGGCAAAAGTAAGGGCATCCCGGCGAACCAAAAGGGTTCGGGCAAAAATTAGGGATATATATATAAAAGATGTACACCCGGCAAGTCGAAAACCTGAAAAGGCGGCTTGAGCAAAAAAGGGTATCCCGGTGGACTGAAAACCTGAAAAGGCGGTCCAGGCAAAAATTAGGGATTAAAGCGTATGACTATGTCCCGTTCTCGCTCCGCTTCATCTAAGTTCAAGGGACTGAACAAGCCAATCACTTCTATCCGACAGCAGGAGATGAGAGGCTTGAAGACATAATGACAGTGGTGGAATTAGAATCAATAGGACTTTTTCTGCATAGCTTTCTCTTTGTTTTTGACAATTTCCTCTTACTAGGATTTCTGTCTTCTTGTACACAATTTGCCTGTTTATAGGCCTCCTTTCAAAATCAATACAATTTCAGTTCCAAAAAGATGCTTTTGTTTTTACCTTTTCTGTTTTGTTTGCGTAAACGTCCGTTGATTTAATTTGAATTAATATGTGCAGTCGAATATGACCAATGTTTACAAAAGAATACATGCCTAAAATAGCAATAGCAATTACTACACGACTTCAGGATCGAGGAGAAGGTCTAATCGCGCTTCCCCAAGGAGTCCGTTACTAATTCGATTCCCCGGCAACGCCAATTATTCCCCAAAAGAGGTTGGCACCGCCCTACCGAAAGGTCATCCCTCCTATCCCTAGCCAGGCCCCGTAGGACAGAACTCAAATCCCCAGCTAAGGAAGGGCCATCAATACCAATGTCTCCGACCAGCAGACTGAGATCTATCTCCCCCAGTGAAGTCGCCAGCCAGGCTCTGTTGAATATCTCTACCATCAGACAGAAGTCAGAACCCCCAGCCGAGAGAGGGCCCTCAACACGAATATCTCCAATCAGTGGATGGGGATTTATTTTCCCCGGTAGAGTCCCCAAGCGGAACTTCTCATACACATAACTCATTCATTACATCATTTCACAGCATACGCATGCATACAACACTCGCATTTATTTTCGAAAGCATAAAACATCTCATGCATCATGACAGGGCATAAAGCTAACCTTTCTTTGCAGGTTAATTATCCTCCTGATATAGCCAAAGTAAAAGACTCATCCAGGCAGACGCCTTTATCAATCACAGACAAGATTCAGATACATATCCCAGATGCAATTCACGGGAACGTTCATTCTGACAACACTTCGATATCCTCCTAGTGATGGCATCTTTAAGCCCATCCCAGACATTTATTGCAAGTACAACGTATACAGATACAGCCTAACATACGGTTCATTCTGATTCGGCCCAACATATGACTCTTTCAACTCAGATACGATCTAACGTACGATCCAGTCTGATCTTCAACAACCCAAGTACGGTTTAATGTACGACCAAGTTAAACCTCCATCTTCTCAGGTGCTACCTTCGGACAGGTACATTCCTGAATGGTAGTCTGGTATACGGCTACTCCCTTTCTCAGGTGCTACCTTCGGACAGGTACATTCCTGAATGGTAGTCTGGTATACGGCTACTCCCTTTCTCAGGTGCTACCTTCGGACAGGTACATTCCTGAATGGTAGTCTGGTATACGGCTACTCCCTTTCTCAGGTGCTACCTTCGGACAGGTACATTCCTGAATGGTAGTCTGGTATACGGCTACTCCCTTTCTCAGGTGCTACCTTCGGACAGGTACATTCCTGAATGGTAGTCGAACATACGGCTACTCTCCTTTCTCAGGTGCTACCTTCGGACAGGTACATTCCTGAATGGTAGTCAAGTATATGGCTACTCCCTTTCTCAGGTGCTACCTTCGGACAGGTACATTCCTGAATGGTAGTCTAGTATACGACTACTCCCTTTTCAGCAGCTTCAGCCTAACGTACGGCTCATTCTGCAACTATACGATCTAGCGTACGATCCATTCTGATCTTTCATCCCCAGCAAAGTCATCTGCCTAATGAATAACTCACTCTGGTATTCAGACACGGTCTAACGTATGATCCATTCTGATCCCTTATCCCCAGCAGTATAGCATACTCGGACTCCCCAACGAAGTCAACAGCATAATGGAGGGTTCACTATACGGTCTGGTGTATGACCCGGTGTGACGCCCATGTCTCCAGATATCGTCTAACGTACGACACAATCTGGAAATCTCCTCAGCAAATTTCTTGGATGGCATCTTTAAGCCCATCTCCGTCAAGACAAATGAACAAGCGCAAATTTTTGGGGCATTCTAGTGTTCAATAATCTTCCACCTCCAGACCACGAATGGTGCACATACCATTCTACTCTCTCGGTTCAAGCATATTGAACAGGGGCAGCTGTCATACCCCAAAATTTGCCCGTTGATATTACAAAACATTGTTCTGCAAGGCACTGATATCAAACGGACTAAAGCCCACTCACAACAGGCCCAATCCACAGGCGGCCCAAAACAGCTAGCTCGCTAGGCGAGCAGCTCCTTCGCCTAGCGAACATTTCATCATGCAACTCGCCCAGCGAAGCGTTAGATCCAGAAAGAGGCCCAGACCTAATTTGCTCGCTAGGCGAGCAATTCCTTCGCCTAGCGAAGCTTGCGAGAATTTGAATTTTTGGACCTCATTTAAGCCCATTAGGTCACCATTACCACTACTATAAATACCTGCTCCTCTGCCACGAAAAAGAACACACAGAGACGGACGAAGACGGACGGAAACACGCATCCAGAGGGAGAAACACAGAAACCCTGCTGATCCAAATAATTCAGAAGGCGGAAACCCTGAAGGCCGCTCCGAAGTTACCGCCGCCCAAATCAATCCGACACCAACCGGGATCCGTCAATTCAGCATTATCGCTAGATTGCAAACAGGTTTGTGTATCATTACCGTTTTATGTTTCCATCTCATAATCTCTAAATGCATAACACCTCATGATATATTGAAATTTTTTTGATATGGGATCATACTTTGCATGCAAGCTCAAATGTGTCTGAACATCATGAATATTGGACCATGTTATTTCTGTAATTAAATGCGATAAGATATGTAACATGCTGAAGTCATACTGTTCTAAAATTCCAAACCCGTAGTCGCTCGCTAGCTCATCGCTAGGCGAGCCTGCAGCGAGCCTTCGCTGAGCCTTCGCTAGGCGAGGCAGAGGCGAACGGGACAGTGGCTGCTTTGTCCCTTTGCTGTTCCATTTTTGTGTATTTCATTATTGTTGCATCATTTGGCTTGAACTCTAACTGTTATATGCATTTTATGGCATTTTATGGTATTAATCAAATCATATTTTATCCTTATGCTCTAACCCGTGCGTTGAATGATGTAAAAGCGTCCATGAAGTGGCCGGCTAGGTACCCTTACGTGTGAGAGGCTTTCGTGGAGATGGATTCCAAATTACTTCACCTTAATGTGAAGATTCACGTTGATTAGTGATTTTAATATGTCTATTTTTAATGTATTGATTGATTGTAATGTGTTGGTTTTAATTGGTTTTAATGTGGAAATTCCCCATAATTACCTAATGAACTTAAAACATGGACTTTAAACAAATGATATCGGACCTCTCTTTATGACTCCACGATTACAATATTACGGTCATGTCCCGCGAATATGGGGATATCCTTAGCAAAGACCCTTCGGTAAAATCATCATAGTCCCTCGGACGTTGCCTTCAAAAATACGATTTTGTCCCTCGATGACCCTTCGGTGTAGCCTACGGTTAAATGATGATAGTCCCTTCGAATGCTAAGGTATCCTCCCAATTGTTGCCTTCAATGACCCATCGATGACCCTACGATGACCCTTCAACATCCCAAGGTTAAAACTACTTGCTTCTCAATAGTAAGGACAGTTTTACCCTCATAAGGATGGGAAATGCCCAGAAAGACCTCGGACAGGTATAACCTTAATTGCTCATTCATAACAAAAAAAATGCTTTCCACACCCCACACCTTTCAAACATCCTTTTTTGGAAAATCACCACTTAGCATACATCCATATTAGGATCATTGCCGAGTTATATTTTTCTAAACCATTTTCAAAATTAAGAGGGATAACCACTTTGTATACATTCATGCAAGAATCATTACAAAGTTAAATTCTCATTTTCAAAACATCTTTCATACATTTCTCAACCACTTTTTTCAAACCTAGAAAACATAAATGATTGAGCAATTAAGAGCCCATGGATAACCATGGATACGAAGGGTGCCTAACACCTTCCCTTTGTATAAAGTACCTCCCGAACCTAAGAATTTAAAATTAAGGTCTTTCCTGTTCTTTTCCACCTTTCCTTAAGGGATAAAAGAAAAGTCGGTGGCGACTCTTGCTAACCGCGACATTGCGATTACAAATCCAATAAAGTCCAGTTCACCGTATGACAGAGTGTCTGACACAAAGTAGTTGTGACAGGACAATTTTAAAATGGTTGAAACTATTAGCTATGGGTTTCTGTTTCCCCTTGCTAATGTTATCGAAACTTTTAGCTAGGGGTTTCCCCTAAAAAATGGTCAATTTCAAAATTTAAAATATCCCTTCTTAAGATTTGGAGGGGTTGCCCCGGACTAATCAAGCAATTTCTTGTAGTGGACAACTCGGTTGATCCCTCGTTATCAGTTTGTCCCTCTTTAAAACACTTTATTAATGCTTTCTCACAATAAATGTCTTTTTATTAACATTCTTTATTGACTTTCTATTAATTGAAAAATTCAAGTGTAACAATTATATTATATTTCCATTAAAAAATGTTTAAAAACATATTCGATGAATTTCATTTTCTAATTTTAAGTTTTAATTTGTTAAATGTTATATTTTAAACCAAGCTTATTATTTTGCCGCATATTTATAATATTTAAATTAAAAAATTTAATATGTCAATTTTAATATCATAAAATTGATTGAAAATAAACCATATTGAATTGAATTTGTTGAATTCAATTTTTTAAATAGTTATTCATAATGGAACCAAACAATTTATATTATAATGTTTTCTTCAAAACCATTCAAATCACCTTGAAAACACTCATACATTTTAAGGTGGTTTGATTCATAATTATTAGAAGTAATTCATATTTATTAGTTTTGCTATTTTCTTAGCCCCTAAGTTTGTTAGAGGGTATTTTAGTATTTTAATCTATTCTAGTAACCCTAGTTTTAGCTTATAAATAGGGTGACAATCATTGTAACTTTTATCATGTTTGTAGCCGTCATTCTCTTTATAATAATATTCTACCTTTGCACCAACAATTGGTATCTAGAGCTCCGGTTCGGATTCATTGGGAAACACGGGAAACACGAGTGAACGTGAGGTCTTGTGTGTTTGATTTTGATTCTTAGATTCGTGTTGAATCTTGAACAAAATCTGATCAAAATTTTAATTCTGTGGGTTGGGAAACACTGTGTGAGAAATCTGAGTGTACTGTGCAAGGTAGAAAGATGAACGGAAACGGCAACATGAACACCAAACTTCCAGTATTTGACGGTAAAAACTGGAATCGTTGGATGATCCAAATGCGTGTACTGTTCGGTGCTCAAGATGTTCTAGATTTTGTCACTGATGGTTATGTTCCGGTAGCAGCAGATGCGACGGATGAACAGAAAAACGCGCAGAAGGAAGTAAGGAAGAAGGATCAGAAAGCATTGTTCTTCATTCATCAATGTGTTGATGTAAATGTGTTTGAGAAGATTGCAGATTCAACGACAGCAAAGGCTGCGTGGGACACACTGGTTAGATGTTATGGTGGTGACGCATCAGTGAAGAAGGTGAAGCTTCAGTCCTTGAGAAAGCAATATGAGAATCTCAACATGAAGAATAATGAGAAAGTTTCTGAATACATCTCCAGAGTGATTCTGATCACTAATGAGATGAAAGCGTGTGGAGAAACTCTTTCTGAAGAAACAATCATGGAGAAGGTATTGAGATCCCTTACCTCTCAATTTGATTACATTGTGGTAGCAATAGAACATTCCAAAGATCTGAGCACCATGAGAATTGAAGAGCTGCAGAGCAGTCTAAAAGCGCAAGAGTTGCGTTTGACTGAGAGAACTTCTGAAAGGGAAGTAGAGCAGCAGGCTCTGAAAGCAACTTCTGATAGGAGGTATCAGAAGCAGTCAGAAGCCAGGAGAAGATCTGATGGTGGTCAGAAGTCAGAAAGCTCAACCTCTGATAGACAAAAGAATGCTCAGAAGGGAAAAGAGAAGTATGACAAGAAGAAAATCCAATGTTACTGTTGTAAGAAGTTTGGTCACTTTGCTAGAGACTGTTGGTCAAACAAGGAGAGAAAATCAGAAGAAGCAAATATAGCCAGAAGTTCTGATGACGAATTTGTGCTATTGATGGCCTCTGAATCTGGTGATATGGATCTGATAGACTGGTGGTATATGGACACTGGCTGTTCAAATCATCTTACTGGAAACAAGAAATGGTTGGTTGACTTTGACTCTGAAAAGAGGACAAAGATCAGATGTGCTGATGACAAATATCTTAATGCAGAAGGTATGGGAAATGTCAGAGTGATTCTGAACAATGGGAAAACAGCATTGATTCAGAACGTGTGGTATGTACCTGGCATCAGAAGCAATCTGATGAGTGTGGGACAATTAATTGAGAAAGGTTTTTCAGTTACCATGAAGGACAATCTTCTGAAGCTGTATGACTGCAATTAGAAGTTGATTATGGAGTCAGAACAGGGAAGGAATAGAACATTCAAGGTGAATGTCAGAACTACAGACTCAGAATGTCTTAGTGCAACAAGTGCTGAGAAGGAGAGTGAGCTGTGGCACAGAAGATTTGGTCATTTGAATTTCAGAAGCTTAAAACATCTGAATTCAAAGAAGTTGGTACATGGAATTCCTGCAATTAAGAAGCCTGAAAAGTCATGCAAAGTTTGCATGGAAGGAAAACAACCACGATTGCCATTTGCGTCAGAAACTGCTCCAAGAGCAAAACATGCCTTGGGAGTTGTACATTCTGATGTGTGTGGTCCATTTCCAGTAGCATCGATTGGAGGGAATAAATACTTTGTGTTATTTGTTGATGAATTCACAAGAATAACATGGGTATCCCTTATTAAGTTTAAACACGAGGTGTTTGATGAATTCAAGAAGTTCAGAATGAAGGCTGAGAATCAGAGTGGTCAGAAGTTGAAGATTCTTAGAACTGACGGTGGAGGTGAGTATAACTCCAAAGAGTTCCAGAAGTTCTGTGAGGAGAATGGAATTGAGCATGAGGTTACTGCTCCTTATACCCCTCAACACAATGGTCTTGCTGAAAGAAGAAACCGCACTTTGCTTGATATGGTGAGAAGCATGCTAAAGGAGAAGAAGCTTCCTCAGAAGCTCTGGGGAGAAGCTGTTGCCACTGCAACGTATGTACTCAACCGATGTCCTATGAAGAAGTTGAAGGAAATAGTTCCAATACAGAAGTGGACTGGAGATAAGCAAAGTGTTAGTCATCTGAAGGTGTTTGGTTCTGTTTGCTATAAACATGTTCCAGAAGCCAGAAGACAGAAGCTGGATGATAGAAGCAAAGTGATGATTCTGATAGGGTACCACAGTACAGGTGCATACAAGCTCTATTGTCCAGAAACCAATAAAATTGAATTCAGCAGAGATGTGATTGTGAAGGAATCAGAAGTTTGGAATTGGGATAAGTCTCAATCTGATTCTGATGTTAGAACTTCTGAAGAAAGGTCAGAGTTAAGAATTTCTGAAGTTGGAGTAAACTCTGACGTTGATTCTGATTCTGATAGTGATTCTGACTCTGGAGAAGACTCAGAAGATGAAGGTGACTCTGATGATCCAGACTCTGATGACCCAGACTCTGATGGTAATCCAGATTCTGGTGGCAATTCAGACTCTGGAAATATGCCAGACCCTGAAGATGATCAAAGCTCTGGAGGAAGTCAACCATCTGAAGCTAGAAACTCTGAAGCTCAAGACTCTGAACAAGTTCAGAGACCACAAAGAATCAGAAACATCCCCAGAAGATATGCAGAATTTGACATGCTGCAAGACACTGAAGTAGACTCTGAAGGAGAAGTTATTCAGTGTGCCATGTTAGTAGACTCTGAACCCATAAGTACAGAAGATGCTCTTAAGCAGAAGCTCTGGCTGAAGGCTATGAAAGAAGAACTTGATGCTATAAAGAGAAACAAGACTTGGAAGCTGACAGAACTTCCAAAAGACAAGAAAGCCATCAGCGTCAGATGGGTTTTCAAGCAGAAGTTAAAGCCAGATGGTTCAATTGGCAAACATAAAGCAAGGTTGGTAGCCAGAGGATTTCTACAGAAACCTGGGCTGGATTACTCTGAAGTGTTTGCACCTGTAGCAAGACATGAAACAATCAGAATGGTGATTGCAATAGCTGCTAACAGGAATTGGCCTCTGATACATTTAGATGTAAAATCTGCATTTCTGAACGGTCCATTAGAAGAAGAAGTTTACATGTCACAACCTCCTGGATTTGTGAAAAAGAACCATGAAGGGATGATGTACAAATTATACAAAGCTCTATATGGATTGAAACAAGCGCCCAGAGCTTGGAATCAGAAGATTGATTCATTTTTCAAGAAGCAAGGCTTTCAGAAATGTGAGATGGAGTACGGTGTCTATGTTCAGCATACTTCTGAAGGAAATATGACTCTGGTATGTTTATATGTTGATGATATACTGCTGACTGGAAGTTCTGAACAGGAGATAGCCAAGTTCAAGACAGTTCTGATGAATGAATTCGAAATGACTGATCTAGGCAAAATGACATACTTTCTAGGGATGGAGTTCAGATACTCTGAGAAAGGTATTATTTTGCATCAGCTCAAATATGAATTAGAACTTCTGAAGAGATTTAATCTGAAGAATTGTAAGATTGCTGTCACACCTTCTGATACAAATCAGAAACTGGATTCTGACTCTGATGGAAAGGATGTGGACGCTACAACCTTCAAACAGTTGGTTGGTTCTCTGAGGTATTTGTGCAATACCAGACCTGATATTTGCTATTCAGTTGGGATGGTTAGTAGGTTCATGAGTAAACCTAAGTGGTCCCATTACCAAGCTGCTGTCAGGATTCTGAGGTATATCAAGGGAACTCTGAAGTATGGAGTATTATTTCCTTCTGGAAGAAAGGATGAGTCAGAACTTCTGAGTTATTCAGATTCTGATTGGTGTGGAGACAGAGTTGACAGAAGAAGTACGTCTGGGTACTTATTCAAATTTCTGGGAGGTCCCATTTCTTGGTGTTCCAAGAAGCAACCTGTTGTGGCGTTGTCAACTTGTGAAGCTGAATACATTGCAGGTGCTGTTACTGCATGCCAAGCTGTGTGGATTCTGAATCTATTGCAGGATCTGAAGATTAAAGTAAACAAACCTCTGGAGCTGATGATTGACAACAAGTCTGCAATCAATCTTGCCAGAAACCCAGTGTTGCATGGGAGAAGCAAGCACATTGAGACCAAGTATCATTTTCTGAGACATCAAGTTCAGAGGGGAGTGTTAGAAGTTGTACACTGCAGCACTCAGAAACAGTTGGCAGATGTTCTGACGAAAGCTATCAAGACTGATCAATTTCTCAGATTAAGGGATGGAATTGGTGTTACAAGTTTTGATGGAATATGAATTAAGGGATGGTATTAGAAGTAATTCATATTTATTAGTTTTGCTATTTTCTTAGCCCCTAAGTTTGTTAGAGGGTATTTTAGTATTTTATCCTATTCTAGTAACCCTAGTTTTAGCTTATAAATAGGGTGACAATCATTGTAACTTTTATCATGTTTGTAGCCGTCATTCTCTTTATAATAATATTCTACCTTTGCACCAACAAATATGACTTCTCAACGTTGTCAGTTTTCTTATATTCTAGTTGTTTTATGCATGAATTTATAATGATATTAGGTAAGTGGAATTTCTTTTTTATCTTTTTTTTTGTATATTTTTTAGATAAATAACTTATATGTTTAAAATAACTATTTATGTTTGATTCAGATATTGTAACAAATTTGGAGACTTGAACATTAGTTGAAAAATCAATATATATTCATGAGAGTGACGTAGACCTAAGATTTTGCTGCATAGGGAGTTGTAGTCCTGACTGTTCTATATATTGCATCAATGAGGGGATGCGTACAAGGTGGAGAGTGTAATTCTCAACTTGAAAATAAGTGTTGTTGTTGTTTAGTATAATGAGTTACAATTTCTTGCTATAATTCTTGAAAATATATAGATGCGTTTTATTTTTGGCTTTAGAACTTATAGTGTGTAAGAACTATTTATTTGAGAACCGTAAACTTGATTAGGAATAAAAGCACTTTAAGATTTATATTTGTTCATTAGAAATCAATTATACAAATTAGTATGGGTGTTTGCTACAGTTTTGAGATAAAGATAATAATTTATATTGTAGGGTTCAATTTTGAATAGTTATTTCTAAAACCCGATCAAAATAGATCTAACTTAATGTGATTTATTTTGAAAAAAATGTTAGAATTTGAAATTTATAAATTGAAGTTTTTAATTATAATATTGCAAAGATGCAGTAAAATAATAAGTTTGGCTTAAAATATACCATACTAAAACTTAAAATTAGAAAATAAATTTTTTTGAATTTGTTTAGAATCCTAATATATGGCACGCATATGTGTAGATTGAGTTAGGTCTAACTATATTTCTTAATATGGTATCAAAAGTTTAGTTTAAGATCTGACGGACCACTTGGTATCAAATGTGATTAGGCAAGATCAATGTACTCGACTACTGTAACCATTTTACCTTCAATTCTATCTTGAGTCTTCGTAGCATTATTGAAGTCACCAAGCAATCACAAAAGACCCTACTGTTGACCACGATTAACTTCAATATCTTTCCATAAAATTCTTCTTTGATCAAGGGTATAAAGGGCATAGATAGCAGTTAGCCAATATTGAAACTTTCCCTGAAGATCATACACACCACAGTGAACCAATTTGCTAGTACTACTAATGACCCTAATGTCAACGGAAGTATTATCCCAGGCTATCCAAATCCTACCATTAGCATGATTAGCAAACTTTTCAAGATAAGTACCTTAAAGATGAAGCAACTTCCTGATATTAGTAGCATTATCTTTCTTCACCCTAATTTCCAATAAGATAACAATGTTGGGTCGGAACTCTAGGATACGGGAGCTAATTTCCCTGAGCTTACCCTTTTTATTTATCCCCCGAATGTTCCAAGCAAGCATCATCTTCCAATATCTTGGTACACCACATGATCATTCTCAACCCCTAGTGCGTCAAAAACATTGGTGCATTGAACTCTTATTGGTGTCCCTTACTGAATTATCCAATTTTATATTTTTTTTATAGGATTTCTTATAATTTATTATTTTATTCTCTTTTCTTTTGTCCCATCACCCGTTATAAATGATATTTGTACATGATGCTGGTATACAATGTCAAACGCCAATATTAAAGTATTTGAGTGTTCAAATAACTCCATTCCTTTAAATAAAGAATACAATCAAGCTCATGACATCCAATTAGATAGTAATAGTAATGACTTGTACATTAATTCATTCAAATAAAAAGTCATCCACCTTTGAATGCACAAGAAAACAAGCATTACAAAGCCAGCAGCATAACTAACAAAAAAACCTAAAAATAAAAATCTTCGTTGATGCTTGTCGGCAACGTAATTGATTGGTCATGAAACACATGCAGTAGGCAACAGACACATGGAAATGAAACCAAACATTTTCTTCTGCACAAGTCAAATTAATGAATCAAATCACCAATAACACAATTCTCAACATTTAATATTAAAAAAACAAAAAGTGACGAACTCGTTTGGTTGTGCGAAGGAGTTCTGGAGAGATTTTGTAGAGATCTTCATCAACTGGTTTTGGAAGTTTCGTTGGTAAAGAAGCCTTACAAACGACGTCGTTTACATGTAATGTCTTCTTCTTTTTGTTCACTGCCTTCCTTGGATATTCCGTTACATTGTACACTTTCCCCTGTTTTCTCATTGCTGTTTCTCTGTTCCTCGTCTCCTACAAATAATAATCACACATCTTGTTCTTATCTCAACCAAACAAAATGTACCCCAAAAAATTAAATAAAAAATATAGGAGCCATGTGTTATTCAGACATCATGTCCTTTCTCAAACATCACTCGTGACAACATTTGTTTATTTAGTACCACACAAATGCAGAGCAAATATTTATTTCTAAAAAAATTGCAAATTTCTCCATAATCACATCTCTGACTCATGATTATCATGGATTCACAAAAATTAATAAAACAAAAAGAGGTTACCTTTTGAACTCTTATTGGTGTCCCTTATTGAACTATTCCTATTCCTCTTCCTCTTCCCTTACTGAACTATTCCTTTTTATATATATATTTCAGCATATTAACTAATATATCTAACATAGTCAAATATTAACATATATTAACTAATATCCAACAAATATAAACTAATAACGACAAAAGATTCAAAGATTCATATATTCAGATTTTTAAAAAACATGGAGAAGAAATGTGTACCTTAGAGGAAAAATTAAACAACTTTGAATCTTTGATTTTATTCTCCTTGCAAAAGTTTAAATATTTATTAAAAAAATAGAAAATGAATAAAATATATTAAAATTCGGGATTTGATATAATCCAAATATCAAAAGATTTTTTTTATAAAAAATACCTTTTAAATAAGCCTGTTGAAGATTTTTTGATGAAAATTATGAGTTTGGTGGTGGAAGAGTGAGGTTAATGACGTGACATTGGGGGGAAATGAAAAAACCAGACAAGTAGAAAGAGAAATAGATGCTGAAAAGGTGGAGGAATGTGGAAATGAAAGTGGTGCATCAAATATATGATTGTATTTGAGGGGGCTCCCCATGCCAGTTGAACGATAATAAATAGTTAGGGTAGCTCCTCACAAATTATAATGACTTTATTAAAGAGACTGACGTGCGCTCAGGTGATGGGATAACGTGCAGATGCAACTCAAATTAGTTAGGGGTTGTCCCTCAGAAATGCAACAGAAATATATGGCTAGGGGTTACCCTTCACAAATGTAAACACCTTAATTAAAGTGACTGACACAAAGTAGTTGTGACAGGACAATTTTAAAATGGTTGAAACTATTAGCTATGGGTTTCTGTTTCCCCTTGCTAATGTTACCGAAACTTTTAGCTAGGGGTTTCCCCTAAAAAATGGTCAATTTCAAAATTTAAAATATCCCTTCTTAAGATTTGGAGGGGTTGCCCCACACAATTTGCTTTATTAATTTTTTTATTTTATGCATTGCAATGGGATAAACCCCAAACAATATAGAAATTTAGTGAGAGGTTTTTCACCTCACAAATGCCCCGGACTAATCAAGCAATTTCTTGTAGTGGACAACTCGGTTGATCCCTCGTTATCAGTTTGTCCCTCTTTAAAACACTTTATTAATGCTTTCTCACAACAAATGTCTTTTTATTAACATTCTTTATTGACTTTCTATTAATTGAAAAATTCAAGTGTAACAATTATATTATATTTCCATTAAAAAATGTTTAAAAACATATTCGATGAATTTCATTTTCTAATTTTAAGTTTTAATATGTTAAATGTTATATTTTAAACCAAGCTTATTATTTTGCCGCATATTTATAATATTTGAATTAAAAAATTTAATATGTCAATTTTAATACCTTAAAATTGATTGAAAATAAACCATATTGAATTGAATTTGTTGAATTAAATTTTTTAAATAGTTATTCATAATGGAACCAAACAATTTATATTATAATGTTTTCTTCAAAACCATTCAAATCACCTTGAAAACACTCATACATTTTAAGGTGGTTTTATTCATAATCAAGTTGATGGTTCTCCAATAAAACATAAATTCTTATTTCCAATACACTTTAAGTTCCAAAATTAAGAAAAAGTGCATCTTTTATTTTCAACAATCATAGAGATACATTGTAACTCATTATACAAAACAACAACACTTATTTCCAAGTTTAGAATTACACTGTCCACCTTTTACATATCCCTTATTGATGCAATCAGTAGAACAATTGGGACTACAACTCCCTATGCAGCAAAATCTTGGGTCTACGTCACTCCCACGAATACATATTGGCTTTTCAACTAATCTTGGAGTCTTCAAACTTGTAACAATTTCTGAATCAAACAAAGACAATAACATTTTCAATTAAATCTAGTAAGTTATTTATCTAAACAATATATTACAAAAGATAGAAAAAAATCTACTTACCAGATATCATAATAAAACTCATGCATAAAATAACCAGAATATAAGAAGATTGATAGCTTTTAGAAGTCATATTTTGAATTTAACCTTATGTGTTTACGTTTTATTTACAAGACACTAACATTACTTTCATTATATAGGCTAAAAAGTTATCTTAATGGTAATAAATATTAAAATTTTATTTTATTTTATTTTATAAAGATTATTAAAATTGAATATATAGTCAAATACAAAAATATATATGTTTTATTCTTTATATATCCTTTACAAAATTGAATAAAAAAATATAAAGTATTGACTTCTAATGAGATAATTGGTAATAAATATTAATATTTTATTTATACACTAGTTTTTAAAAATTGTTTTTGAAATGTGAAAATTGAAAAATTTATTTGGTAGTTTAATTTTCAATACTATTTTTAGTAAGAGATTAAAAATATATTTAAATAGATAATTCTTTTTAATTAGTAATAAAATATATTTTGTTATCTATAAATATAAATATAATTTAGTCACTAATTATTTAATATAAGATCTAAGAATGCATGTCAACTATTTTTTTAATATTAATTATATAATTAATTAAATATTATTTTAATAATAAGAGATTGACACATAATTTCAAACAAATGATTTAAATCATTTTCATGACATTCATCATTACTATTTTTGTTTATAACTAATCACTTTCTCTTCCTCAATTTTATAAGAAATATAAATTATACTATAATATGATTGAAAATTTTAATTCTTATTGATTTTTCTTATTAAATTAGTTTTATTATTTAAGTATTATTAAAATTACAACTTTTCTAAGAAATATTGTAAGAGTATTTTTAGTTAGAAGCATTTTACTTTTTAAATATTCATGTTTAATATCTACTCCAATTGGAAAATAAGTGATAGATTTTAAAAATCGGATTGAATCAACGGATCAAATTGATTGAATTGAGAATCGGATGAGTCACCGATATATATATATATATATATATATATATATATATATATATATATATATATATATATATATATATATATATATATATATATATATATATATATATATATATATATATATATATATATATATATATATATATTTCAGCATATTAACTAATATATCTAACATAGTCAAATATTAACATATATTAACTAATATCCAACAAATATAAACTAATAACGACAAAAGATTCAAAGATTCATATATTCAAATTTTTAAAAAACATGGAGAAGAAATGTGTACCTTAGAGGAAAAATTAAACAACTTTGAATCTTTGATTTTATTCTCCTTGCAAAAGTTTAAATATTTATTAAAAAAATAGAAAATGAATAAAATATATTAAAATTCGGGATTTGATATAATCCAAATATCAAAAGATTTTTTTTATAAAAAATACCTTTTAAATAAGCCTGTTGAAGATTTTTTGATGAAAATTATGAGTTTGGTGGTGGAAGAGTGAGGTTAATGACGTGACATTGGGGGGAAATGAAAAAACCAGACAAGTAGAAAGAGAAATAGATGCTGAAAAGGTGGAGGAATGTGGAAATGAAAGTGGTGCATCAAATATATGATTGTATTTGAGGGGGCTCCCCATGCCAGTTGAACGATAATAAATAGTTAGGGTAACTCCTCACAAATTATAATGACTTTATTAAAGAGACTGACGTGCGCTCAGGTGATGGGATAACGTGCAGATGCAACTCAAATTAGTTAGGGGTTGTCCCTCAGAAATGCAACAGAAATATATGGCTAGAGGTTACCCTTTGTTGGTGCAAAGGTAGAATATTATTATAAAGAGAATGACGGCTACAAACATGATAAAAGTTACAATGATTGTCACCCTATTTATAAGCTAAAACTAGGGTTACTAGAATAGGATAAAATACTAAAATACCCTCTAACAAACTTAGGGGCTAAGAAAATAGTACAATTAAATATGAATTACTTCTAATACCATCCCTTAATTCATATTCCATCAAAACTTGTAACACCAATTCCATCCCTTAATCTGAGAAATTGATCAGTCTTGATAGCTTTTGTCAGAACATCTGCCAACTGTTTCTGAGTGCTGCAGTGCACAACTTCTAACAGTCCCCTCTGAACTTGATGTCTCAGAAAATGATACTTGGTCTCAATGTGCTTGCTTCTCCCATGCAACACTGGGTTTCTGGCAAGATTGATTGCAGACTTGTTGTCAATCATCAGCTTCAGAGGTTTGTTTACTTTAATCTTCAGATCCTGCAATAGATTCAGAATCCACACAGCTTGGCATGCAGTAACAGCACCTGCAATGTATTCAGCTTCACAAGTTGACAACGCCATAACAGGTTGCTTCTTGGAACACCAAGAAATGGGACCTCCCAGAAATTTGAATAAGTACCCAGACTTACTTCTTCTGTCAACTCTGTCTCCACACCAATCAGAATCTGAATAACTCAGAAGTTCTGACTCATCCTTTCTTCTAGAAGGAAATAATACTCCATACTTCAGAGTTCCCTTGATATACCTCAGAATCCTGACAGCAGCTTGGTAATGGGACCACTTAGGTTTACTCATGAACCTACTAACCATCCCAACTGAATAGCAAATATCAGGTCTGGTATTGCACAAATACCTCAGAGAACCAACCAACTGTTTGAAGGTTGTAGCGTCCACATCCTTTCCATCAGAGTCAGAATCCAGTTTCTGATTTGTATCAGAAGGTGTGACAGCAATCTTACAATTCTTCAGTTCAAATCTCTTCAGAAGTTCTAATTCATACTTGAGCTGATGCAAAATAATACCTTTCTCAGAGTATCTGAACTCCATCCCTAGAAAGTATGTCATTTTGCCTAGATCAGTCATTTCGAATTCATTCATCAGAACTTTCTTGAACTTGGCTATCTCCTGTTCAGAACTTCCAGTCAGCATTATATCATCAACATATAAACATACCAGAGTCATATTTCCTTCAGAAGTATGCTGAACATAGACACCGTACTCCATCTCACATTTCTGAAAGCCTTGCTTCTTGAAAAATGAATCAATCTTCTGATTCCAAGCTCTGGGCGCTTGTTTCAATCCATATAGAGCTTTATATAATCTGTACACCATCCCTTCCTGATTCTTTTTCACAAATCCAGGAGGTTGTGACACGTAAACTTCTTCTTCTAATGGACCGTTCAGAAATGCAGATTTTACATCTAAATGCATCAGAGGCCAATTCCTGTTAGCAGCTATTGCAATCACCATTCTGATTGTTTCATGTCTTGCTACAAGTGCAAACACTTCAGAGTAATCCAGCCCAGGTTTCTGTAGAAATCCTCTGGCTACCAACCTTGCTTTATGTTTGCCAATTGAACCATCTGGCTTTAACTTCTGCTTGAAAACCCATCTGACGCTGATGGCTTTCTTGTCTTTTGGAAGTTCTGTCAGCTTCCAAGTCTTGTTTCTCTCTATAGCATCAAGTTCTTCTTTCATGGCCTTCAGCCAGAGCTTCTGCTTAAGAGCCTCTTCTGTACTTATGGGTTCAGAGTCTACTAACATGGCACACTGAATAACTTCTCCTTCAGAGTCTACTTCAGTGTCTTGCAGCATGTCAAATTCTGCATATCTTCTGGGGATGTTTCTGGTTCTTTGTGGTCTCTGAACTTGTTCAGAGTCTTGAGCTTCAGAGTTTCTAGCTTCAGATGGTTGACTTCCTCCAGAGCTTTGATCATCTTCAGAGTCTGACATATTTCCAGAGTCTGAATTGCCACCAGAATCTGGATTACCATCAGAGTCTGGGTCATCAGAGTCTGGATCATCAGAGTCACCTTCATCTTCTGAGTCTTCTCCAGAGTCAGACTCACTATCAGAATCAGAATCAACATCTTCAAAAATTCTTAACTCTGACCTTTCTTCAGAGGTTCTAACATCAGAATCAGATTGAGACTTATCCCAATTCCAAACTTCTGATTCCTTCACAATCACATCTCTGCTGAATTCAATTTTATTGGTTTCTGGACAATAGAGCTTGTATGCACCTGTACTGTGGTACCCTATCAGAATCATCACTTTGCTTCTATCATCCAGCTTCTGTCTTCTGGCTTCTGGAACATGTTTATAGCAAACAGAACCAAACACCTTCAGATGACTAACACTTTGCTTATCTCCAGTCCACTTCTGTATTGGAACTATTTCCTTCAACTTCTTCGTAGGACATCGGTTGAGTACATACGTTGCGGTGGCAACAGCTTCTCCCCAGAGCTTCTGAGGAAGCTTCTTCTCCTTTAGCATGCTTCTCACCATATCAAGCAAAGTGCGGTTTCTTCTTTCAGCAAGACCATTGTGTTGAGGGGTATAAGGAGCAGTAACCTCATGCTCAATTCCATTCTCCTCACAGAACTTCTGGAACTCTTTGGAGTTATACTCACCTCCACCGTCAGTTCTAAGAATCTTCAACTTCTGACCACTCTGATTCTCAGCCTTCATTCTGAACTTCTTGAATTCATCAAACACCTCGTGTTTAAACTTAATAAGGGATACCCATGTCATTCTTGTGAATTCATCAACAAATAACACAAAGTATTTATTCCCTCCAATCGATGCTACTGGAAATGGACCACACACATCAGAATGTACAACTCCCAAGGCATGTTTTGCTCTTGGAGCAGTTTCTGACGCAAATGGCAATCGTGGTTGTTTTCCTTCCATGCAAACTTTGCATGACTTTTCAGGCTTCTTAATTGCAGGAATTCCATGTACCAACTTCTTTGAATTCAGATGTTTTAAGCTTCTGAAATTCAAATGACCAAATCTTCTGTGCCACAGCTCACTCTCCTTCTCAGCACTTGTTGCACTAAGACATTCTGAGTCTGCAGTTCTGACATTCACCTTGAATGTTCTATTCCTTCCCTGTTCTGACTCCATAATCAACTTCTGATTGCAGTCATACAGCTTCAGAAGATTGTCCTTCATGGTAACTGAAAAACCTTTCTCAATTAATTGTCCCACACTCATCAGATTGCTTCTGATGCCAGGTACATACCACACGTTCTGAATCAATGCTGTTTTCCCATTGTTCAGAATCACTCTGACATTTCCCATACCTTCTGCATTAAGATATTTGTCATCAGCACATCTGATCTTTGTCCTTTTTTCAGAGTCAAAGTCAACCAGCCATTTCTTGTTTCCAGTAAGATGATTTGAACAGCCAGTGTCCATATACCACCAGTCTATCAGATCCATATCATTAGATTCAGAGGCCATCAATAGCACAGATTCGTCATCAGAACTTCTGGCTATATTTGCTTCTTCTGATTTTCTCTCCTTGTTTGACCAACAGTCTCTAGCAAAGTGACCAAACTTCTTACAGCAGTAACATTGGATTTTCTTCTTGTCATACTTCTCTTTTCCCTTCTGAGCATTCTTTTGTCTATCAGAGGTTGAGCTTTCTGACTTCTGACCACCATCAGATCTTCTCCTGGCTTCTGACTGCTTCTGATACCTCCTATCAGAAGTTGCTTTCAGAGCCTGCTGCTCTACTTCCCTTTCAGAAGTTCTCTCAATCAAACGCAACTCTTACGCTTCTAGACTGCTCTGCAGCTTTTCAATTCTCATGGTGCTCAGATCTTTGGAATGTTCTATTGCTACCACAATGTAATCAAATTGAGAGGTAAGGGATCTCAATACCTTCTCCATGATTGTTTCTTCAGAAAGAGTTTCTCCACACGCTTTCATCTCATTAGTGATCAGAATCACTCTGGAGATGTATTCGGAAACTTTCTCATTATTCTTCATGTTGAGATTCTCATATTGCTTTCTCAAGGACTGAAGCTTCACCTTCTTCACTGATGCGTCACCACCATAACATCTAACCAGTGTGTCCCACGCAACCTTTGCTGTCGTTGAATTTGCAATCTTCTCAAACACATTTACATCAACACATTGATGAATGAAGAACAATGCTTTCTGATCCTTCTTCCTTACTTCCTTCTGCGCGTTTTTCTGTTCATCCGTCGCATCTGCTGCTACCGGAACATAACCATCAGTGACAAGATCTAGAACATCTTGAGCACCGAACAGTACACGCATTTGGATCATCCAACGATTCCAGTTTTTACCGTCAAATACTGGAAGTTTGGTGTTCATGTTGCCGTTTCCGTTCATCTTTCTACCTTGCACAGTACACTCAGATTTCTCACACAGTGTTTCCCAACCCACAGAATTAAAATTCTGATCAGATTTTGTTCAAGATTCAACACGAATCTAAGAATCAAAATCAAACACACAAGACCTCACGTTCACTCGTGTTTCCCGTGTTTCCCAATGAATCCGAACCGGAGCTCTAGATACCAATTGTTGGTGCAAAGGTAGAATATTATTATAAAGAGAATGACGGCTACAAACATGATAAAAGTTACAATGATTGTCACCCTATTTATAAGCTAAAACTAGGGTTACTAGAATAGGATAAAATACTAAAATACCCTCTAACAAACTTAGGGGCTAAGAAAATAGTACAATTAAATATGAATTACTTCTAATACCCTTCACAAATGTAAACACCTTAATTAAAGTGACTGACACAAAGTAGTTGTGACAGGACAATTTTAAAATGGTTGAAACTATTAGCTATGGGTTTCTGTTTCCCCTTGCTAATGTTACCGAAACTTTTAGCTAGGGGTTTCCCCTAAAAAATGGTCAATTTCAAAATTTAAAATATCCCTTCTTAAGATTTGGAGGGGTTGCCCCACACAATTTGCTTTATTAATTTTTTATTTTATGCATTGCAATGGGATAAACCCCAAACAATATAGAAATTTAGTGAGAGGTTTTTCACCTCACAAATGCCCCGGACTAATCAAGCAATTTCTTGTAGTGGACAACTCGGTTGATCCCTCGTTATCAGTTTGTCCCTCTTTAAAACACTTTATTAATGCTTTCTCACAACAAATGTCTTTTTATTAACATTCTTTATTGACTTTCTATTAATTGAAAAATTCAAGTGTAACAATTATATTATATTTCCATTAAAAAATGTTTAAAAACATATTCGATGAATTTCATTTTCTAATTTTAAGTTTTAATATGTTAAATGTTATATTTTAAACCAAGCTTATTATTTTGCCGCATATTTATAATATTTGAATTAAAAAATTTAATATGTCAATTTTAATATCTTAAAATTGATTGAAAATAAACCATATTGAATTGAATTTGTTGAATTAAATTTTTTAAATAGTTATTCATAATGGAACCAAACAATTTATATTATAATGTTTTCTTCAAAACCATTCAAATCACCTTGAAAACACTCATACATTTTAAGGTGGTTTTATTCATAATCAAGTTGATGGTTCTCCAATAAAACATAAAGTTCTTATTTCCAATACACTTTAAGTTCCAAAATTAAGAAAAAGTGCATCTTTTATTTTCAACAATCATAGAGATACATTGTAACTCATTATACAAAACAACAACACTTATTTCCAAGTTTAGAATTACACTGTCCACCTTTTACATATCCCTTATTGATGCAATCAGTAGAACAATTGGGACTACAACTCCCTATGCAGCAAAATCTTGGGTCAACGTCACTCCCACGAATACATATTGGCTTTTCAACTAATCTTGGAGTCTTCAAACTTGTAACAATTTCTGAATCAAACAAAGACAATAACATTTTCAATTAAATCTAGTAAGTTATTTATCTAAACAATATATTACAAAAGATAGAAAAAAATCTACTTACCAGATATCATAATAAAACTCATGCATAAAATAACCAGAATATAAGAAGATTGATAGCTTTTAGAAGTCATATTTTGAATTTAACCTTATGTGTTTACGTTTTATTTACAAGACACTAACATTACTTTCATTATATAGGCTAAAAAGTTATCTTAATGGTAATAAATATTAAAATTTTATTTTATTTTATTTTATAAAGATTATTAAAATTGAATATATAGTCAAATGCAAAAAATATATATGTTTTATTCTTTATATATCCTTTACAAAATTGAATAAAAAAATATAAAGTATTGACTTCTAATGAGATAATTGGTAATAAATATTAATATTTTATTTATACACTAGTTTTTAAAAATTGTTTTTGAAATGTGAAAATTGAAAAAATTTATTTGGTAGTTTAATTTTCAATACTATTTTTAATAAGAGATTAAAAATATATTTAAATAGATAATTCTTTTTAATTAGTAATAAAATATATTTTGTTATCTATAAATATAAATATAATTTAGTCACTAATTATTTAAGATAAGATCTAAGAATGCATGTCAACTATTTTTTTAATATTAATTATATAATTAATTAAATATTATTTTAATAATAAGAGATTGACACATAATTTCAAACAAATGATTTAAATCATTTTCATGACATTCATCATTACTATTTTTGTTTATAACTAATCACTTTCTCTTCCTCAATTTTATAAGAATATAAATTATACTATAATATGATTGAAATTTTAATTCTTATTGATTTTTCTTATTAAATTAGTTTTATTATTTAAGTATTATTAAAATTACAACTTTTCTAAGAAATATTGTAAGAGTATTTTTAGTTAGAAGCATTTTACTTTTTAAATATTCATGTTTATATCTACTCCAATTGGAAAATAAGTGATAGATTTTAAAAATCGAATTGAATCAACGGATCAAATTGATTGAATTGAGAATCGGATGAGTCACCGATATATATATATATATATATATATATATATATATATATATATATATATATATATATATATATATATATATATATATATATATATATATATATATATATATATATATATATATATATATATATATATATATATATATATATATATATATTTCAGCATATTAACTAATATATCTAACATAGTCAAATATTAACTTATATTAACTAATATCCAACAAATATAAACTAATAACGACAAAAGATTCAAAGATTCATATATTCAGATTTTTAAAAAACATGGAGAAGAAATGTGTACCTTAGAGGAAAAATTAAACAACTTTGAATCTTTGATATTATTCTCCTTGCAAAAGTTTAAATATTTATTAAAAAAATAGAAAATGAATAAAATATATTAAAATTCGGGATTTGATATAATCCAAATATCAAAAGATTTTTTTTATAAAAAATACCTTTTAAATAAGCCTGTTGAAGATTTTTTGATGAAAATTATGAGTTTGGTGGTGGAAGAGTGAGGTTAATGACGTGACATTGGGGGGAAATGAAAAAACCAGACAAGTAGAAAGAGAAATAGATGCTGAAGTGGTGGAGGAATGTGGAAATGAAAGTGGTGCATCAAATATATGATTGTATTTGAGGGGGCTCCCCATGCCAGTTGAACGATAATAAATAGTTAGGGTAGCTCCTCACAAATTATAATGACTTTATAAAAGAGACTGACGTGCGCTCAGGTGATGGGATAACGTGCAGATGCAACTCAAATTAGTTAGGGGTTGTCCCTCAGAAATGCAACAGAAATATATGGCTAGGGGTTACCCTTCACAAATGTAAACACCTTAATTAAAGTGACTGACACAAAGTAGTTGTGACAGGACAATTTTAAAATGGTTGAAACTATTAGCTATGGGTTTCTGTTTCCCCTTGCTAATGTTACCGAAACTTTTAGCTAGGGGTTTCCCCTAAAAAATGGTCAATTTCAAAATTTAAAATATCCCTTCTTAAGATTTGGAGGGGTTGCCCCACACAATTTGCTTTATTAATTTTTTTATTTTATGCATTGCAATGGGATAAACCCCAAACAATATAGAAATTTAGTGAGAGGTTTTTCACCTCACAAATGCCCCGGACTAATCAATCAATTTCTTGTAGTGGACAACTCGGTTGATCCCTCGTTATCAGTTTGTCCCTCTTTAAAACACTTTATTAATGCTTTCTCACAACAAATGTCTTTTTATTAACATTCTTTATTGACTTTCTATTAATTGAAAAATTCAAGTGTAACAATTATATTATATTTCCATTAAAAAATGTTTAAAAACATATTCGATGAATTTCATTTTCTAATTTTAAGTATTAATATGTTAAATGTTATATTTTAAACCAAGCTTATTATTTTGCCGCATATTTATAATATTTGAATTAAAAAATTTAATATGTCAATTTTAATATCTTAAAATTGATTGAAAATAAACCATATTGAATTGAATTTGTTGAATTAAATTTTTTAAATAGTTATTCATAATGGAACCAAACAATTTATATTATAATGTTTTCTTCAAAACCATTCAAATCACCTTGAAAACACTCATACATTTTAAGGTGGTTTTATTCATAATCAAGTTGATGGTTCTCCAATAAAACATAAAGTTCTTACACACTTTAAGTTCCAAAATTAAGAAAAAGTGCATCTCTTATTTTCAACAATCATAGTGATACATTGTAACTCATTATACAAAACAACAACACTTATTTCCAAGTTTAGAATTACACTGTCCACCTTTTACATATCCCTTATTGATGCAATCAGTAGAACAATTGGGACTACAACTCCCTATGCAGCAAAATCTTGGGTCTACGTCACTCCCACGAATACATATTGGCTTTTCAACTAATATTGGAGTCTTCAAACTTGTAACAATTTCTGAATCAAACAAAGACAATAACATTTTCAATTAAATCTAGTAAGTTATTTATCTAAACAATATATTACAAAAGATAGAAAAATATCTGCTTACCAGATATCATAATAAAACTCATGCATAAAACAACTAGAATATAAGAAGATTGATAGCTTTTAGAAGTCATATTTTGAATTTCACCTTATGTGTTTACTTTTGATTTACAAGACACTAACATTACTTTCATTATATAGGCTAAAAAGTTATCTTAATGGTAATAAATATTAATATTTTATTTTATTTTATTTTATAAAGATTATTAAAATTGAATATATAGTCAAATGCAAAAAATATATATGTTTTATTCTTTATATATCCTTTACAAAATTGAATAAAAAAATATAAAGTATTGACTTCTAATGAGATAATTGGTAATAAATACTAATATTTTATTTATACACTAGTTTTAAAAATTGTTTTTGAAATGTGAAAATTGAAAAAATTTATTTGGTAGTTTAATTTTCAATACTATTTTTAATAAGAGATTAAAAATATATTTAAATAGATAATTCTTTTTTAATTAGTAATAAAATATATTTTGTTATCTATAAATATAAATATAATTTAGTCACTAATTATTTAATATAAGATCTAAGAATGCATGTCAACTATTTTTTTAATACTAATTATATAATTAATAAAATTTTATTTTAATAATAAGAGATTGACACATAATTTCAAACAAATGATTTAAATCACTTTCATGACATTCATCATTACTATTTTTGTTTATAACTAATCACTTTCTCTTCCTCAATTTTATAAGAAATATAAATTATACTATAATATGATTGAAAATTTTAATTCTTATTGATTTTTCTTATTAAATTAGTTTTATTATTTAAGTATTATTAAAATTACAACTTTTCTAAGAAATATTGTAAGAGTATTTTTAGTTAGAAGCATTTTACTTTTTAAATATTCATGTTTATTATCTACTCCAATTGGAAAATAAGTGATAGATTTTAAAAATCGGATTGAATCAACGGATCAAATTTATTGAATTGAGAATCGGATGAGTCACCGATATATATATATATATATATATATATATATATATATATATATATATATATATATATATATATATATCAGCATATTAACTAATATATCTAACATAGTCAAATATTAACATATATTAACTAATATCCAACAAATATAAACTAATAACAACAAAAGATTCAAAGATTCATATATTCAGATTTTTAAAAAACATGGAGAAGAAATGTGTACATTAGAGGAAAAATTAAACAACTTTGAATCTTTGATTTTATTCTCCTTGCAAAAGTTTAAATATTTATTAAAAAAATAGAAAATGAATAAAATATATTAAAATTAGGGATTTGATATAATCCAAATATCAAAGAATTTTTCTAAAATAATTACCTTTTAAATAAGCCTGTTGAAGATTTTTTGATGAAAAATATGAGTTTGGTGGTGGAAGAGTGAGGTTAATGACGTAACATTGGGGGGAAATGAAAAAACAAGACAAGTAGAAAGAGAAATAGATGCTGAAGTGGTGGAGGAATGGGGAAATGAAAGTGGTGCATCAAATATATGATTGTATTGGAGGGGGCTCCCCATGCCAGTTGAACGATAATAAATAGTTAGGGTAGCTCCTCACAAATTATAATTACTTTATTAAAGAGACTGACGTGCGCTCAGGTGATGGGATAACGTGCAGATGCAACTCAAATTAGTTAGGGGTTGTCCCTCAGAAATGCAACAGAAATATATGGCTAGGGGTTACCCTTCACAAATGTAAACACCTTTATTAAAGTGACTGACACAAAGTAGTTGTGACAGGACAATTTTAAAATGGTTGAAACTATTAGCTATGGGTTTCTGTTTCCCCTTGCTAATGTTACCGAAACTTTTAGCTAGGGGTTTCCCCTAAAAAATGGTCAATTTCAAAATTTAAAATATCCCTTCTTAAGATTTGGAGGGGTTGCCCCACACAATTTGCTTTATTAATTTTTTTATTTTATGCATTGCAATGGGATAAACCCCAAACAATATAGAAATTTAGTGAGAGGTTTTTCACCTCACAAATGCCCCGGACTAATCAAGCAATTTCTTGTAGTGGACAACTCGGTTGATCCCTCGTTATCAGTTTGTCCCTCTTTAAAACACTTTATTAATGCTTTCTCACAACAAATGTCTTTTTATTAACATTCTTTATTGACTTTCTATTAATTGAAAAATTCAAGTGTAACAATTATATTATATTTCCATTAAAAAATGTTTAAAAACATATTCGATGAATTTCATTTTCTAATTTTAAGTATTAATATGTTAAATGTTATATTTTAAACCAAGCTTATTATTTTGCCGCATATTTATAATATTTGAATTAAAAAATTTAATATGTCAATTTTAATATCTTAAAATTGATTGAAAATAAACCATATTGAATTGAATTTGTTGAATTCAATTTTTTAAATAGTTATTCATAATGGAACCAAACAATTTATATTATAATGTTTTCTTCAAAACCATTCAAATCACCTTGAAAACACTCATACATTTTAAGGTGGTTTTATTCATAATCAAGTTGATGGTTCTCCAATAAAACATAAAGTTCTTACACACTTTAAGTTCCAAAATTAAGAAAAAGTGCATCTCTTATTTTCAACAATCATAGTGATACATTGTAACTCATTATACAAAACAACAACACTTATTTCCAAGTTTAGAATTACACTGTCCACCTTTTACATATCCCTTATTGATGCAATCAGTAGAACAATTGGGACTACAACTCCCTATGCAGCAAAATCTTGGGTCTACGTCACTCCCACGAATACATATTGGCTTTTCAACTAATATTGGAGTCTTCAAACTTGTAACAATTTCTGAATCAAACAAAGACAATAACATTTTCAATTAAATCTAGTAAGTTATTTATCTAAACAATATATTACAAAAGATAGAAAAATATCTGCTTACCAGATATCATAATAAAACTCATGCATAAAACAACTAGAATATAAGAAGATTGATAGCTTTTAGAAGTCATATTTTGAATTTCACCTTATGTGTTTACTTTTGATTTACAAGACACTAACATTACTTTCATTATATAGGCTAAAAAGTTATCTTAATGGTAATAAATATTAATATTTTATTTTATTTTATTTTATAAAGATTATTAAAATTGAATATATAGTCAAATGCAAAAAATATATATGTTTTATTCTTTATATATCCTTTACAAAATTGAATAAAAAAATATAAAGTATTGACTTCTAATGAGATAATTGGTAATAAATACTAATATTTTATTTATACACTAGTTTTTAAAAATTGTTTTTGAAATGTGAAAATTGAAAAAATTTATTTGGTAGTTTAATTTTCAATACTATTTTTAATAAGAGATTAAAAATATATTTAAATAGATAATTCTTTTTTAATTAGTAATAAAATATATTTTGTTATCTATAAATATAAATATAATTTAGTCACTAATTATTTAATATAAGATCTAAGAATGCATGTCAACTATTTTTTTAATACTAATTATATAATTAATAAAATTTTATTTTAATAATAAGAGATTGACACATAATTTCAAACAAATGATTTAAATCACTTTCATGACATTCATCATTACTATTTTTGTTTATAACTAATCACTTTCTCTTCCTCAATTTTATAAGAAATATAAATTATACTATAATATGATTGAAAATTTTAATTCTTATTGATTTTTCTTATTAAATTAGTTTTATTATTTAAGTATTATTAAAATTACAACTTTTCTAAGAAATATTGTAAGAGTATTTTTAGTTAGAAGCATTTTACTTTTTAAATATTCATGTTTATTATCTACTCCAATTGGAAAATAAGTGATAGATTTTAAAAATCGGATTCAATCAACGGATCAAATTTATTGAATTGAGAATCGGATGAGTCACCGATATATATATATATATATATATATATATATATATATATATATATATATATATATATATATATATATATATATATATATATATATATCAGCATATTAACTAATATATCTAACATAGTCAAATATTAACATATATTAACTAATATCCAACAAATATAAACTAATAACAACAAAAGATTCAAAGATTCATATATTCAGATTTTTAAAAAACATGGAGAAGAAATGTGTACATTAGAGGAAAAATTAAACAACTTTGAATCTTTGATTTTATTCTCCTTGCAAAAGTTTAAATATTTATTAAAAAAATAGAAAATGAATAAAATATATTAAAATTAGGGATTTGATATAATCCAAATATCAAAAGAATTTTTCTAAAAAAAATTACCTTTTAAATAAGCCTGTTGAAGATTTTTTGATGAAAAATATGAGTTTGGTGGTGGAAGAGTGAGGTTAATGACGTAACATTGGGGGGAAATGAAATAACAAGACAAGTAGAAAGAGAAATAGATGCTGAAGTGGTGGAGGAATGGGGAAATGAAAGTGGTGCATCAAATATATGATTGTATTGGAGGGGGCTCCCCATGCCAGTTGAACGATAATAAATAGTTAGGGTAGCTCCTCACAAATTATAATTACTTTATTAAAGAGACTGACGTGCGCTCAGGTGATGGGATAACGTGCAGATGCAACTCAAATTAGTTAGGGGTTGTCCCTCAGAAATGCAACAGAAATATATGGCTAGGGGTTACCCTTCACAAATGTAAACACCTTTATTTAAGTGACTGACACAAAGTAGTTGTGACAGGACAATTTTAAAATGGTTGAAACTATTAGCTATGGGTTTCTGTTTCCCCTTGCTAATGTTACCGAAACATTTAGCTAGGGGTTTCCCCTAAAAAATGGTCAATTTCAAAATTTAAAATATCCCTTCTTAAGATTTGGAAGGGTTGCCCCACACAATTTGCTTTATTAATTTTTTTATTTTATGCATTGCAATGGGATAAACCCCAAACAATATAGAAATTTAGTGAGAGGTTTTTCACCTCACAAATGCCCCGGACTAATCAAGCAATTTCTTGTAGTGGACAACGCGGTTGATCCCTCGTTATCAGTTTGTCCCTCTTTAAAACACTTTATTAATGCTTTCTCACAACAAATGTCTTTTTATTAACATTCTTTATTGACTTTCTATTAATTGAAAAATTCAAGTGTAACAATTATATTATATTTCCATTAAAAAATGTTTAAAAACATATTCGATGAATTTCATTTTCTAATTTTAAGTATTAATATGTTAAATGTTATATTTTAAACCAAGCTTATTATTTTGCCGCATATTTATAATATTTGAATTAAAAAATTTAATATGTCAATTTTAATATCTTAAAATTGATTGAAAATAAACCATATTGAATTCAATTTGTTGAATTCAATTTTTTAAATAGTTATTCATAATGGAACCAAACAATTTTTATTATAATGTTTTCTTCAAAACCATTCAAATCACCTTGAAAACACTCATACATTTTAAGGTGGTTTTATTCATAATCAAGTTGATGGTTCTCCAATAAAACATAAAGTTCTTACACACTTTAAGATCCAAAATTAAGAAAAAGTGCATCTCTTATTTTCAACAATCATAGTGATACATTGTAACTCATTATACAAAACAACAACACTTATTTCCAAGTTTAGAATTACACTGTCCACCTTTTACATATCCCTTATTGATGCAATCAGTAGAACAATTGGGACTACAACTCCCTATGCAGCAAAATCTTGGGTCTACGTCACTCCCACGAATACATATTGGCTTTTCAACTAATATTGGAGTCTTCAAACTTGTAACAATTTCTGAATCAAACAAAGACAATAACATTTTCAATTAAATCTAGTAAGTTATTTATCTAAACAATATATTACAAAAGATAGAAAAATATCTGCTTACCAGATATCATAATAAAACTCATGCATAAAACAACTAGAATATAAGAAGATTGATAGCTTTTAGAAGTCATATTTTGAATTTCACCTTATGTGTTTACTTTTGATTTACAAGACACTAACATTACTTTCATTATATAGGCTAAAAAGTTATCTTAATGGTAATAAATATTAATATTTTATTTTATTTTATTTTATAAAGATTATTAAAATTGAATATATAGTCAAATGCAAAAAATATATATGTTTTATTCTTTATATATCCTTTACAAAATTGAATAAAAAAATATAAAGTATTGACTTCTAATGAGATAATTGGTAATAAATACTAATATTTTATTTATACACTAGTTTTTAAAAATTGTTTTTGAAATGTGAAAATTGAAAAAATTTATTTGGTAGTTTAATTTTCAATACTATTTTTAATAAGAGATTAAAAATATATTTAAATAGATAATTCTTTTTTAATTAGTAATAAAATATATTTTGTTATCTATAAATATAAATATAATTTAGTCACTAATTATTTAATATAAGATCTAAGAATGCATGTCAACTATTTTTTTAATATTAATTATATAATTAATAAAATTTTATTTTAATAATAAGAGATTGACACATAATTTAAAACAAATGATTTAAATCATTTTCATGACATTCATCATTACTATTTTTGTTTATAACTAATCACTTTCTCTTCCTCAATTTTATAAGAAATATAAATTATACTATAATATGATTGAAAATTTTAATTCTTATTGATTTTTCTTATTAAATTAGTTTTATTATTTAAGTATTATTAAAATTACAACTTTTCTAAGAAATATTGTAAGAGTATTTTTAGTTAGAAGCATTTTACTTTTTAAATATTCATGTTTATTATCTACTCCAATTGGAAAATAAGTGATAGATTTTAAAAATCGGATTGAATCAACGGATCAAATTTATTGAATTGAGAATCGGATGAGTCACCGATATATATATATATATATATATATCAGCATATTAACTAATATATCTAACATAGTCAAATATTAACATATATTAACTAATATCCAACAAATATAAACTAATAACAACAAAAGATTCAAAGATTCATATATTCAGATTTTTAAAAAACATGGAGAAGAAATTTGTACCTTAGAGGAAAAATTAAACAACTTTGAATCTTTGATTTTATTCTCCTTGCAAAAGTTTAAATATTTATTAAAAAAATAGAAAATGAATAAAATAAATTAAGATTAGGGATTTGATATAATCCAAATATCAAAAGAATTTGTATAAAAAAATACCTTTTAAATAATCCTGTTGAAGATTTTTTGATGAAAATTATGAGTTTGGTGGTGGAAGAGTGAGGTTAATGACGTACAATTGGGGGGAAATGAAAAAACCAGACAAGTAGAAAGAGAAATAGATGCTGAAGTGGTGGAGGAATGGGGAAATGAAAGTGGTGCATCAAATATATGATTGTATTTGAGGGGGCTCCCCATGCCAGTTGAATGATAATAAATAGTTAGGGTAGCTTCTCACAAATTATAATGACTTTATTAAAGAGACTGACGTGCGCTCAGGTGATGGGATAACGTGCAGATGCAACTCAAATTAGTTAGGGGTTGTCCCTCAGAAATGCAACAGAAATATATGGCTAGGGGTTACCCTTCACAAATGTAAACACCTTTATTAAAGTGACTGACACAAAGTAGTTGTGACAGGACAATTTTAAAATGGTTGAAACTATTAGCTATGGGTTTCTGTTTCCCCTTGCTAATGTTACCGAAACTTTTAGCTAGGGGTTTCCCCTAAAAAATGGTCAATTTCAAAATTTAAAATATCCCTTCTTAAGATTTGGAGGGGTTGCCCCACACAATTTGCTTTATTAATTTTTTTATTTTATGCATTGCAATGGGATAAACCCCAAACAATATAGAAATTTAGTGAGAGGTTTTTCACCTCACAAATGCCCCGGACTAATCAAGCAATTTCTTGTAGTGGACAACTCGGTTGATCCCTCGTTATCAGTTTGTCCCTCTTTAAAACACTTTATTAATGCTTTCTCACAACAAATGTCTTTTTATTAACATTCTTTATTGACTTTCTATTAATTGAAAAATTCAAGTGTAACAATTATATTATATTTCCATTAAAAAATGTTTAAAAACATATTCGATGAATTTCATTTTCTAATTTTAAGTTTTAATATGTTAAATGTTATATTTTAAACCAAGCTTATTATTTTGCCGCATATTTATAATATTTGAATTAAAAAATTTAATATGTCAATTTTAATATCTTAAAATTGATTGAAAATAAACCATATTGAATTGAATTTGTTGAATTCAATTTTTTAAATAGTTATTCATAATGGAACCAAACAATTTATATTATAATGTTTTCTTCAAAACCATTCAAATCACCTTGAAAACACTCATACATTTTAAGGTGGTTTTATTCATAATCAAGTTGATGGTTCTCCAAATAAACATAAAGTTCTTACACACTTTAAGTTCCAAAATTAAGAAAAAGTGCATCTCTTATTTTCAACAATCATAGTGATACATTGTAACTCATTATACAAAACAACAACACTTATTTCCAAGTTTAGAATTACACTGTCCACCTTTTACATATCCCTTATTGATGCAATCAGTAGAACAATTGGGACTACAACTCCCTATGCAGCAAAATCTTGGGTCTACGTCACTCCCACGAATACATATTGGCTTTTCAACTAATATTGGAGTCTTCAAACTTGTAACAATTTCTGAATCAAACAAAGACAATAACATTTTCAATTAAATCTAGTAAGTTATTTATCTAAACAATATATTACAAAAGATAGAAAAATATCTGCTTACCAGATATCATAATAAAACTCATGCATAAAACAACTAGAATATAAGAAGATTGATAGCTTTTAGAAGTCATATTTTGAATTTCACCTTATGTGTTTACTTTTGATTTACAAGACACTAACATTACTTTCATTATATAGGCTAAAAAGTTATCTTAATGGTAATAAATATTAATATTTTATTTTATTTTATTTTATAAAGATTATTAAAATTGAATATATAGTCAAATGCAAAAAATATATATGTTTTATTCTTTATATATCCTTTACAAAATTGAATAAAAAAATATAAAGTATTGACTTCTAATGAGATAATTGGTAATAAATACTAATATTTTATTTATACACTAGTTTTTAAAAATTGTTTTTGAAATGTGAAAATTGAAAAAATTTATTTGGTAGTTTAATTTTCAATACTATTTTTAATAAGAGATTAAAAATATATTTAAATAGATAATTCTTTTTAATTAGTAATAAAATATATTTTGTTATCTATAAATATAAATATAATTTAGTCACTAATTATTTAATATAAGATCTAAGAATGCATGTCAACTATTTTTTTAATATTAATTATATAATTAATAAAATTTTATTTTAATAATAAGAGATTGACACATAATTTCAAACAAATGATTTAAATCACTTTCATGACATTCATCATTACTATTTTTGTTTATAACTAATCACTTTCTCTTCCTCAATTTTATAAGAAATATAAATTATACTATAATATGATTGAAAATTTTAATTCTTATTGATTTTTCTTATTAAATTAGTTTTATTATTTAAGTATTATTAAAATTACAACTTTTCTAAGAAATATTGTAAGAGTATTTTTAGTTAGAAGCATTTTACTTTTTAAATATTCATGTTTATTATCTACTCCAATTGGAAAATAAGTGATAGATTTTAAAAATCGGATTGAATCAACGGATCAAATTTATTGAATAGAGAATCGGATGAGTCACCGATATATATATATATATATATATATATCAGCATATTAACTAATATATCTAACATAGTCAAATATTAACATATATTAACTAATATCCAACAAATATAAACTAATAACAACAAAAGATTCAAAGATTCATATATTCAGATTTTTAAAAAACATGGAGAAGAAATGTGTACATTAGAGGAAAAATTAAACAACTTTGAATCTTTGATTTTATTCTCCTTGCAAAAGTTTAAATATTTATTAAAAAAATAGAAAATGAATAAAATATATTAAAATTAGGGATTTGATATAATCCAAATATCAAAAGAATTTTTCTAAAAAAAATTACCTTTTAAATAAGCCTGTTGAAGATTTTTTGATGAAAAATATGAGTTTGGTGGTGGAAGAGTGAGGTTAATGACGTAACATTGGGGGGAAATGAAAAAACAAGACAAGTAGAAAGAGAAATAGATGCTGAAGTGGTGGAGGAATGGGGAAATGAAAGTGGTGCATCAAATATATGATTGTATTTGAGGGGGCTCCCCATGCCAGTTGAACGATAATAAATAGTTAGGGTAGCTCCTCACAAATTATAATTACTTTATTAAAGAGACTGACGTGCGCTCAGGTGATGGGATAACGTGCAGATGCAACTCAAATTAGTTAGGGGTTGTCCCTCAGAAATGCAACAGAAATATATGGCTAGGGGTTACCCTTCACAAATGTAAACACCTTTATTAAAGTGACTGACACAAAGTAGTTGTGACAGGACAATTTTAAAATGGTTGAAACTATTAGCTATGGGTTTCTGTTTCCCCTTGCTAATGTTACCGAAACTTTTAGCTAGGGGTTTCCCCTAAAAAATGGTCAATTTCAAAATTTAAAATATCCCTTCTTAAGATTTGGAGGGGTTGCCCCACACAATTTGCTTTATTAATTTTTTTATTTTATGCATTGCAATGGGATAAACCCCAAACAATATAGAAATTTAGTGAGAGGTTTTTCACCTCACAAATGCCCCGGACTAATCAAGCAATTTCTTGTAGTGGACAACTCGGTTGATCCCTCGTTATCAGTTTGTCCCTCTTTAAAACACTTTATTAATGCTTTCTCACAACAAATGTCTTTTTATTAACATTCTTTATTGACTTTCTATTAATTGAAAAATTCAAGTGTAACAATTATATTATATTTCCATTAAAAAATGTTTAAAAACATATTCGATGAATTTCATTTTCTAATTTTAAGTTTTAATATGTTAAATGTTATATTTTAAACCAAGCTTATTATTTTGCCGCATATTTATAATATTTGAATTAAAAAATTTAATATGTCAATTTTAATATCTTAAAATTGATTGAAAATAAACCATATTGAATTGAATTTGTTGAATTCAATTTTTTAAATAGTTATTCATAATGGAACCAAACAATTTATATTATAATGTTTTCTTCAAAACCATTCAAATCACCTTGAAAACACTCATACATTTTAAGGTGGTTTTATTCATAATCAAGTTGATGGTTCTCCAATAAAACATAAAGTTCTTACACACTTTAAGTTCCAAAATTAAGAAAAAGTGCATCTTTTATTTTCAACAATCATAGTGATACATTGTAACTCATTATACAAAACAACAACACTTATTTCCAAGTTTAGAATTACACTGTCCACCTTTTACATATCCCTTATTGATGCAATCAGTAGAACAATTGGGACTACAACTCCCTATGCAGCAAAATCTTGGGTCTACGTCACTCCCACGAATACATATTGGCTTTTCAACTAATATTGGAGTCTTCAAACTTGTAACAATTTCTGAATCAAACAAAGACAATAACATTTTCAATTAAATCTAGTAAGTTATTTATCTAAACAATATATTACAAAAGATAGAAAAATATCTACTTACCAGATATCATAATAAAACTCATGCATAAAACAACTAGAATATAAGAAGATTGATAGCTTTTAGAAGTCATATTTTGAATTTCACCTTATGTGTTTACTTTTGATTTACAAGACACTAACATTACTTTCATTATATAGGCTAAAAAGTTATCTTAATGGTAATAAATATTAATATTTTATTTTATTTTATTTTATAAAGATTATTAAAATTGAATATATAGTCAAATGCAAAAAATATATATGTTTTATTCTTTATATATCCTTTACAAAATTGAATAAAAAAATATAAAGTATTGACTTCTAATGAGATAATTGGTAATAAATATTAATATTTTATTTATAAACTAGTTTTTAAAAATTGTTTTTGAAATGTGAAAATTGAAAAAATTTATTTGGTAGTTTAATTTTCAATACTATTTTTAATAAGAGATTAAAAATATATTTAAATAGATAATTCTTTTTAATTAGTAATAAAATATATTTTGTTATCTATAAATATAAATATAATTTAGTCACTAGTTATTTAATATAAGATCTAAGAATGCATGTCAACTATTTTTTTAATATTAATTATATAATTAATAAAATTTTATTTTAATAATAAGAGATTGACACATAATTTCAAACAAATGATTTAAATCATTTTCATGACATTCATCATTACTATTTTTGTTTATAACTAATCACTTTCTCTTCCTCAATTTTATAAGAAATATAAATTATACTATAATATGATTGAAAATTTTAATTCTTATTGATTTTTCTGATTAAATTAGTTTTATTATTTAAGTATTATTAAAATTACAACTTTGCTAAGAAATATTGTAAGAGTATTTTTAGTTAGAAGCATTTTACTTTTTAAATATTCATGTTTATTATCTACTCCAATTGGAAAATAAGTGATAGATTTTAAAAATCAATTGAATCAACGGATCAAATTGATTGAATTGAGAATCGGATGTGTCACCGATATATATATATATATATATATATATATATATATATATATATATATATATATATATATATATATATATATATATATATATATATATATATATATATATATATATATATATATATATATATATATATATATATATATATATATATATATATATATATATATATATATATATATATATATATATATATATATATATATATATATATATATATATATATATATATATATATATATATATATATATATATATATATATATATATATATATATATATATATATATATATATCAGCATATTAATTATATATCTACATAGTCAAAAATTAACATATATAACTAATATCCACAAATATAAACTAATAACAACAAAGATTCAAAGATTCATTATTCAGATTTTTAAAAAACATGGTGCAGAAATCTGTACCTTAGAGGAAAAATTAAACAACTTTGAATCTTTGATTTTATTCTCCTTGCAAAAGTATAAATATTTATTAAAAAAATAGAAAATGAATAAAATATATTAAAATTAGGGATTTGATATAATCCAAAATCAAAAGTTTTTTTTTATAAAATTACCTTTTAAATAAGCCTGTTGAAGATTTTTTGATGAAAAATGTGAGTTTGGTGGTGGAAGAGTGAGGTTAATGACGTAACATTGGGGGAAATGAAAAAACCAGACAAGTAGAAAGAGAAATAGATGCTGAAGTGGTGGAGGAATGGGGAAATGAAAGTGGTGCATCAAATATATGATTGTATTTGAGGGGGCTCCCCATGCCAGTTGAACGATAATAAATAGTTAGGGTAGCTTCTCACAAATTATAATGACTTTATTAAAGAGACTGACGTGCGCTCAGGTGATGGGATAACGTGCAGATGCAACTCAAATTAGTTAGGGGTTGTCCCTCAGAGATGCAACAGAAATATATGGCTAGGGGTTACCCTTCACAAATGTAAACACCTTTATTAAAGTGACTGACACAAAGTAGTTGTGACAGGACAATATTAAAATGGTTGAAACTATTAGCTATGGGTTTCTGTTTCCCCTTGCTAATGTTACCGAAACTTTTAGCTAGGGGTTTCCCCTAAAAAATGGTCAATTTCAAAATTTAAAATATCCCTTCTTAAGATTTGGAGGGGTTGCCCCACACAATTTGCTTTATTAATTTTTTTATTTTATGCATTGCAATGGGATAAACCCCAAACAATATAGAAATTTAGTGAGAGGTTTTTCACCTCACAAATGCCCCGGACTAATCAAGCAATTTCTTGTAGTGGACAACTCGGTTGATCCCTCGTTATCAGTTTGTCCCTCTTTAAAACACTTTATTAATGCTTTCTCACAACAAATGTCTTTTTATTAACATTCTTTATTGACTTTCTATTAATTGAAAAATTCAAGTGTAACAATTATATTATATTTCCATTAAAAAATGTTTAAAAACATATTCGATGAATTTCATTTTCTAATTTTAAGTTTTAATATGTTAAATGTTATATTTTAAACCAAGCTTATTATTTTGCCGCATATTTATAATATTTGAATTAAAAAATTTAATATGTCAATTTTAATATCTTAAAATTGATTGAAAATAAACCATATTGAATTGAATTTGTTGAATTCAATTTTTTAAATAGTTATTCATAATGGAACCAAACAATTTATATTATAATGTTTTCTTCAAAACCATTCAAATCACCTTGAAAACACTCATACATTTTAAGGTGGTTTTATTCATAATCAAGTTGATGGTTCTCCAATAAAACATAAAGTTCTTACACACTTTAAGTTCCAAAATTAAGAAAAAGTGCATCTCTTATTTTCAACAATCATAGTGATACATTGTAACTCATTATACAAAACAACAACACTTATTTCCAAGTTTAGAATTACACTGTCCACCTTTTACATATCCCTTATTGATGCAATCAGTAGAACAATTGGGACTACAACTCCCTATGCAGCAAAATCTTGGGTCTACGTCACTCCCACGAATACATATTGGCTTTTCAACTAATATTGGAGTCTTCAAACTTGTAACAATTTCTGAATCAAACAAAGACAATAACATTTTCAATTAAATCTAGTAAGTTATTTATCTAAACAATATATTACAAAAGATAGAAAAATATCTACTTACCAGATATCATAATAAAACTCATGCATAAAACAACTAGAATATAAGAAGATTGATAGCTTTTAGAAGTCATATTTTGAATTTCACCTTATGTGTTTACTTTTGATTTACAAGACACTAACATTACTTTCATTATATAGGCTAAAAAGTTATCTTAATGGTAATAAATATTAATATTTTATTTTATTTTATTTTATAAAGATTATTAAAATTGAATATATAGTCAAATGCAAAAAATATATATGTTTTATTCTTTATATATCCTTTACAAAATTGAATAAAAAAATATAAAGTATTGACTTCTAATGAGAAATTGGTAATAAATATTAATATTTTATTTATAAACTAGTTTTTAAAAATTGTTTTTGAAATGTGAAAATTGAAAAAATTTATTTGGTAGTTTAATTTTCAATACTATTTTTAATAAGAGATTAAAAATATATTTAAATAGATAATTCTTTTTAATTAGTAATAAAATATATTTTGTTATCTATAAATATAAATATAATTTAGTCACTAGTTATTTAATATAAGATCTAAGAATGCATGTCAACTATTTTTTTAATATTAATTATATAATTAATAAAATTTTATTTTAATAATAAGAGATTGACACATTAATTTCAAACAAATGATTTAAATCATTTTCATGACATTCATCATTACTATTTTTGTTTATAACTAATCACTTTCTCTTCCTCAATTTTATAAGAAATATAAATTATACTATAATATGATTGAAAATTTTAATTCTTATTGATTTTTCTGATTAAATTAGTTTTATTATTTAAGTATTATTAAAATTACAACTTTGCTAAGAAATATTGTAAGAGTATTTTTAGTTAGAAGCATTTTACTTTTTAAATATTCATGTTTATTATCTACTCCAATTGGAAAATAAGTGATAGATTTTAAAAATCAAATTGAATCAACGGATCAAATTGATTGAATTGAGAATCGGATGTGTCACCGATATATATATATATATATATATATATATATATATATATATATATATATATATATATATATATATATATATATATATATATATATATATATATATCAGCATATTAATTAATATATCTAACATAGTCAAAAATTAACATATATTAACTAATATCCAACAAATATAAACTAATAACAACAAAAGATTCAAAGATTCATATATTCAGATTTTTAAAAAACATGGAGAAGAAATCTGTACCTTAGAGGAAAAATTAAACAACTTTGAATCTTTGATTTTATTCTCCTTGCAAAAGTATAAATATTTATTAAAAAATAGAAAATGAATAAAATATATTAAAATTAGGGATTTGATATAATCCAAAAATCAAAAGTTTTTTTTTATAAAATTACCTTTTAAATAAGCCTGTTGAAGATTTTTTGATGAAAAATGTGAGTTTGGTGGTGGAAGAGTGAGGTTAATGACGTAACATTGGGGGGAAATGAAAAAACCAGACAAGTAGAAAGAGAAATAGATGCTGAAGTGGTGGAGGAATGGGGAAATGAAAGTGGTGCATCAAATATATGATTGTATTTGAGGGGGCTCCCCATGCCAGTTGAACGATAATAAATAGTTAGGGTAGCTTCTCACAAATTATAATGACTTTATTAAAGAGACTGACGTGCGCTCAGGTGATGGGATAACGTGCAGATGCAACTCAAATTAGTTAGGGGTTGTCCCTCAGAGATGCAACAGAAATATATGGCTAGGGGTTACCCTTCACAAATGTAAACACCTTTATTAAAGTGACTGACACAAAGTAGTTGTGACAGGACAATATTAAAATGGTTGAAACTATTAGCTATGGGTTTCTGTTTCCCCTTGCTAATGTTACCGAAACTTTTAGCTAGGGGTTTCCCCTAAAAAATGGTCAATTTCAAAATTTAAAATATCCCTTCTTAAGATTTGGAGGGGTTTCCCCACACAATTTGCTTTATTAATTTTTTTATTTTATGCATTGCAATGGGATAAACCCCAAACAATATAGAAATTTAGTGAGAGGTTTTTCACCTCACAAATGCCCCGGACTAATCAAGCAATTTCTTGTAGTGGACAACTCGGTTGATCCCTCGTTATCAGTTTGTCCCTCTTTAAAACACTTTATTAATGCTTTCTCACAACAAATGTCTTTTTATTAACATTCTTTATTGACTTTCTATTAATTGAAAAATTCAAGTGTAACAATTATATTATATTTCCATTAAAAAATGTTTAAAAACATATTCGATGAATTTCATTTTCTAATTTTAAGTTTTAATATGTTAAATGTTATATTTTAAACCAAGCTTATTATTTTGCCGCATATTTATAATATTTGAATTAAAAAATTTAATATGTCAATTTTAATATCTTAAAGTTGATTGAAAATAAACCATATTGAATTCAATTTGTTGAATTCAATTTTTTAAATAGTTATTCATAATGGAACCAAACAATTTATATTATAATGTTTTCTTCAAAACCATTCAAATCACCTTGAAAACACTCATACATTTTAAGGTGGTTTTATTCATAATCAAGTTGATGGTTCTCCAATAAAACATAAAGTTCTTACACACTTTAAGTTCCAAAATTAAGAAAAAGTGCATCTTTTATTTTCAACAATCATAGTGATACATTGTAACTCATTATACAAAACAACAACACTTATTTCCAAGTTTAGAATTACACTGTCCACCTTTTACATATCCCTTATTGATGCAATCAGTAGAACAATTGGGACTACAACTCCCTATGCAGCAAAATCTTGGGTCTACGTCACTCCCACGAATACATATTGGCTTTTCAACTAATATTGGAGTCTTCAAACTTGTAACAATTTCTGAATCAAACAAAGACAATAACATTTTCAATTAAATCTAGTAAGTTATTTATCTAAACAATATATTACAAAAGATAGAAAAATATCTACTTACCAGATATCATAATAAAACTCATGCATAAAACAACTAGAATATAAGAAGATTGATAGCTTTTAGAAGTCATATTTTGAATTTCACCTTATGTGTTTACTTTTGATTTACAAGACACTAACATTACCTTCATTATATAGGCTAAAAAGTTATCTTAATGGTAATAAATATTAATATTTTATTTTATTTTATTTTATAAAGATTATTAAAATTGAATATATAGTCAAATGCAAAAAATCTATATGTTTTATTCTTTATATATCCTTTACAAAATTGAATAAAAAAATATAAAGTATTGACTTCTAATGAGATAATTGGTAATAAATATTAATATTTTTTTTATAAACTAGTTTTTAAAAATTGTTTTTGAAATGTGAAAATTGAAAAAATTTATTTGGTAGTTTAATTTTCAATACTATTTTTAATAAGAGATTAAAAATATATTTAAATAGATAATTCTTTTTAATTAGTAATAAAATATATTTTGTTATCTATAAATATAAATATAATTTAGTCACTAGTTATTTAATATAAGATCTAAGAATGCATGTCAACTATTTTTTAATATTAATTATATAATTAATAAAATTTTATTTTAATAATAAGAGATTGACACATTAATTTCAAACAAATGATTTAAATCATTTTCATGACATTCATCATTACTATTTTTGTTTATAACTAATCACTTTCTCTTCCTCAATTTTATAAGAAATATAAATTATACTATAATATGATTGAAAATTTTAATTCTTATTGATTTTTCTGATTAAATTAGTTTTATTATTTAAGTATTATTAAAATTACAACTTTGCTAAGAAATATTGTAAGAGTATTTTTAGTTAGAAGCATTTTACTTTTTAAATATTCATGTTTATTATCTACTCCAATTGGAAAATAAGTGATAGATTTTAAAAATCAAATTGAATCAACGGATCAAATTGATTGAATTGAGAATCGGATGTGTCACCGATATATATATATATATATATATATATATATATATATATATATATATATATATATATATATATATATATATATATATATATATATATATATATATATATCAGCATATTAACAAATATCTCTAACATAGTCAAAAATTAACATATATTAACTAATATCCAACAAATATAAACTAATAACAACAAAAGATTCAAAGATTCATATATTCAGATTTTTAAAAAACATGGAGAAGAAATCCGTACCTTAGAGGAAAAATTAAACAACTTTGAATCTTTGATTTTATTCTCCTTGCAAAAGTATAAATATTTATTTAAAAAATAGAAAATGAATAAAATATATTAAAATTAGGGATTTGATATAATCCAAAAATCAAAAGTTTTCTTTTATAAAATTACCTTTTAAATAAGCCTGTTGAAGATTTTTTGATGAAAAATGTGAGTTTGGTGGTGGAAGAGTGAGGTTAATGACGTAACATTGGGGGGAAATGAAAAAACCAGACAAGTAGAAAGAAAAATAGATGCTGAAGTGGTGGAGGAATGGGGAAATGAAAGTGGTGCATCAAATATATGATTGTATTTGAGGGGGCTCCCCATGCCAGTTGAACGATAATAAATAGTTAGGGTAGCTTCTCACAAATTATAATGACTTTATTAAAGAGACTGACGTGCGCTCAGGTGATGGGATAACGTGCAGATGCAACTCAAATTAGTTAGGGGTTGTCCCTCAGAGATGCAACAGAAATATATGGCTAGGGGTTACCCTTCACAAATGTAAACACCTTTATTAAAGTGACTGACACAAAGTAGTTGTGACAGGACAATATTAAAATGGTTGAAACTATTAGCTATGGGTTTCTGTTTCCCCTTGCTAATGTTACCGAAACTTTTAGCTAGGGGTTTCCCCTAAAAAATGGTCAATTTCAAAATTTAAAATATCCCTTCTTAAGATTTGGAGGGGTTTCTGTAACACCCCGATGAAATAAGGCTAATTATTTAATTTAAATTAATATAATATTTATTAATTTAATTAATTAATTGGGAATATTATTGGAATATTATTATTATTATTATTATTATTATTGGAATAAAAGTTGGAATTAGAAAAGGTCCCATTGGGTAAAAGAGAGTTTTCACGTGAAAATAGAGAACGACTCAAAAAGTGGAAAAGGGAAAAAGGGGCAAAGAGCCAGAGAACAAGGGTTGAAGAGAAGAAGAGCTCGAAGCTAAAGGATTGCCGGATTAACTCAGGTAAGGGGGGTTTATCAGCGTTTAATGGGTATTCTGGGATAACATGTACTGGGTAGTGATAAACCATTGATTTGACTCTGATTAGAATGATGTATGCTGAAAATTGTGAAATATTGGATGAACGAAATTGGATTATAATTGAAGGAAAATTCGTAGAGATTAGATGGAATAATGTTAGAATTGGTGAAATTGAATAGGGTATGAATTGTGTTAGATGATATGAACGATTACTGTGTAAAATTGGACTGTGGGAGGTTGAATTGGATAGATCTCGTAGCAGAGAAAACCATAGCAGATCTGGAAATTCTGGTTTCTGGTCATACGCGTATGGTGTAACACCCTTCTAAATACCCCAAATTATTATAATTAAAATACACATACATTCATCAGAGTAATTATGCCCCGAAGGGTGTCACACAATCATTTCACTACATTCATCAGAAATCCTGTCATGCTCATTTATTTAAATCAAAATAAGGTCTTTTGCATAATTCGCAGCGGAATCAAATTCAACATCAATGTAAACATGTAACACTATACATGTTAATCATCCAACAACCAATATCAAATTAATTAAAACATTCCCTCCCGATGTTACATCTATCAGAGCATGACCCATAAGAACTACTCTAGACTCCAAGCATAAGCTTCTACTCAACTCATTTCTCGTTACCTGAAAAATAGGCGTAAGGGTGAGTTCCTCAATCAATATAACAAGCATTATAGAACAACATGTAGTGCCAAGTAATTAACACATTAATTCACCCTGATTAGACTACGCATTCAGCAACAGTAATATCCATTCAAACATCATAATCAACAGTACAATTCTCCATCATATTCAATCATTAACAACACAACACACAACACACATATGATACTGGAATACATCCATTCATATCATACGCCATACATTCATTATGCAATGAGACTCTATGCATGCGGTACCGACTATTTGTGAACATATAGTTCAACCTCACCGTCCAAATCCAGGCACGGCTACCAAGCTCACTAGTCCCACTCATTTGAGACATAGTGACTCACTCACTAATTCCTCACCATGGGAATTAGCTACCACCCCAAATGGGCCATGAAATGCACGCTAATCACCTAGCATGCAAACATCAACAACAACAATCAAATGATATACTCACTAATTCCTCACCATGGGAATTAGCTACCACCCCAAATGGGCCACAACATGCATGCTAATCACCTAGCAATGCAACATCAACAATAATCAAGAATAGACACATGCTCACACTCTAAGCCATAATACAGTCTATTCACAAACGTATACATTCACATCATCATGTATACCATCACACATCATCAACATAATTAATCACAAAAGCACATCATATCATGCCACATAATCAACCACAGTATTAGCCCGCTCTACTAATACCTATACCACTCAAAACAACGGGAATTGACCCCTACAACATCATATCTCAGCTAAGTACATCACTCAGCCTAAACAACCAAAAACTGCACAACAACAGTTCATGAAAATCCCAACTCTGCCCATACGCGTACTGCCCATGCCATACGCGTATTACCCAAACCTGGCCAACTCCATACGCGTAATGCCTACTCTCATACGCGTATTGCGCATTTCCTCGCCCAACTCATACGCGTATCACCTGTCCCATACGCGTACGCTACGCGTAACAACTTCCCATTACGCGTACCAACAGAGACCAATTCACGTTCAAAATGCCATCTTTTCCACCCATACGCGTAAGGCTTCCCCCCATACGCGTACCAACATCTCATACGCGTATTGCCTAGTGCCATACGCGTATGACCAGAGATCAGAATTCTCAGATCTGCAATGGCTTTCTCTGCTACGAGATCTACCCAATTCAACCTTCTACAGTCCAAATTCCACACACAATTCATTCATCTCATCTAACACGAATCATACACTTTCGATTTCACAAATTTCTAACCTTTCTACCTCTAATTCCTACGAATTTCGTCAATTATAATCCAAATTTTCGTTCATCTCAAAAGTTCACAAATTCAACATATATCATCCAATCACAGGTAAAACAATGGTCTATCACTACCCAGTACATATCATCCCATAATACCCGTTAATCGATGATAAACCCCCCTTACCTGAGTTTATCCGGCAGCTTCCGAGCTCCAAGCTTCTCCTTCCTTCAACCTTCGTTCTTTTGCTTTTTGCCCTTTCTACCTCTTTTCCCTTCCACGTGAAAACCTTTTTACCAAAAAATGGGATTTTTCTAAATTCCAACTTATATATTATTCCAATAATTATTATTCCAAAATAATAATAATAATTCAAATATTCTAATTAAATTAATAAACATATTATTAATTTAATTTAAATAAATACATATTATTATCGGGGTGTTACATATGGCACTAGGCAATACGCGTATGAGATGGTCTGGTACGCGTATGGCACTAGGCAATACGCGTATGGATGAGGAAGATGATGTTTTGAACGTGATTTTGTCTCTGTTGGTACGCGTATGAGGATGTGGTACGCGTAGCATACGCGTATGAGGCAGGCAATACGCGTATGGGTTTGGCTGAGAAATGGGCCATACGCGTATGGGACTAGGCAATACGCGTATGGGCAGGATTGTGATTTTCCTGAGCTGTTGTTGTGCAGTTTTTAGTTGTTCAGCTGAGTAATGTAATTTAGCTGAGGTATGATATATTGGGGATCATTTCCCGTTGTTTTGAGTAGTATAAGTATTAGTAGAGTGTGCTAATACTGTGGTTGTTATTTGGCATGATCTGATATGCTTATGTGATAAAATACTGATGATGTGTGATGGTATGCATGATGCTGTGAATGTATCAGTTATGTGTGCATTTGTGAATAGACTGTTTTATGGCTTAGAGTGTGAGCATATGTCTATTCTTGAATTGTTGTTGATGATTTAGCATTGCTAGGTGATTAGCATGCATATTGTGGCCTTTATGGTGGTAGCTAATTCCCATGGCGAGGAATTAGTGAGTTAGTCATTATGGACTGTTGTTGATGTTTGCATGCTAGGTGAATTAGCGTGCATAGCATGGCCCTTGGGGTGGTAGCTAATTCCCATGGTGAGGAATTAGTGAGTGAGTCACTAGGTCTCAAATGAGTGGGACTAGTGAGCTTGGTAGCCGTACCTGGATTTGGTCGGTGAGGTTGAACTATATGTTCACGAATAGTCGGTACCGCATGCATGGAGTCTCATTGCATAATGTATGTATGGCGTATAATATGATTGGATGTATTCCAGTATTATACGTGTGTTGTGTGTTGTGTTGATGTTGAGCATGATTGAGTTGATATTGCCGTTGTTGAATGTGTAATCTGATTTGGGTGATTAATGTGTTAAATTACTTAACATGACATGATATTTTATAATGCTTATTATATCGAAGTAGGAACTCACCCTTACAACTATTTTTCAGGTAACGAGCAGTGATTGAGTAGGAGCTAGTGCTTGGAGTCTAGTGTAGTCTCCTTAGTGGGTCATGCTCTGATAGATGTAACATCGGGATGGGATGTTTTAAGTGTTTTATTGTTGGTTGTGAACCAGTTTACATGTATTGTGTTACATGTTTTGATATGATTGATTTGATCTTTATCCGCTGCGTATTATGCAAAATGTTTTATGTTTTGAAGAAATAAACGAGCATGACAGTTATTATGGTGAATGGTGTGAAATAATTGTGTGACACCCTTAATTGCATGATTACTCTGATTGATATATGTTGTTATTTTAAATTAAATATTTGGGGTATTTTAGAAGGGTGTTACATTAGTGGTATCAGAGCATAGTCGGTCGAGTCGAGTCGTAATTATCCTGTTTCCCCTGTACGGGATAGGTGTTGTGTAACCCTATCGGTACTTATTGTTTTAGCTTGTTGGGTTTTCAGAATAGAGATGGCTGGAAGAGGTAGAGACGATGCTGCGATTGCTGAGGCTCTGGGTATGCTAGCTGGAGTACTTGGAGGGAATCCGAATGTTGTGGGAATGGGAGCTGCTCGTCAACTGAGTGAGTTCCAGAAGAACAATCCTCCAATGTTCAAGGGAGCATACGATCCAGATGGTGCTCAGAAGTGGTTGAAGGAGATCGAGAGGATCTTCCGAGTGACTGAGTGTGCTGATAACCAGAAGGTCAGGTTCGGTACACATATGCTGTCAGAAGAAGCAGATGATTGGTGGGTTGCTACCCGCACTGAGTTGGAATCTACTGGGAATGCTGAGATCACTTGGGCTGTGTTCAGAGAGAGATTCCTGAGGAAGTATTTTCCAGAGGATGTCAGAGGAAAGAAAGAGATAGAGTTCTTAGAATTGAAGCAGGGCAACCGGTCTGTTACTGAGTATGCTGCTAAGTTCACAGAGCTGTCGAAGTATTACACTCCCTATGATGAGGCTACTGGGGAATTTTCAAAATGTGTGAAGTTTGAGAACGGGTTATGTCCCGAGATCAAGCAGGCTATTGGGTATCAGCGGATTAGAGTGTTTTCTGATTTGGTTGACTGTTGCAGAATTTTTGAGCAGGATACCAAGGCCAGAGCGGAGAGCTATCAGCAGAGGGTTGATAGGAAAGGCAAGAATCAGAATGATCGTGGGAAACCATATGCAACTGGCAAAGGTTTTCAGAGACAGAGTGGGATGAAGAGGCCTAGTGGGGGAGACTCCAGTGCCCCTGCTAAGTGTTTTAGTTGTGGTCAGGCTGGACATCGTATCCATGAGTGTACCAGTGCTGAGAGGAAGTGTTTCAAGTGTGGCAAAGGTGGTCATTTGGCTGCAGAGTGCCGGTCGAAGACTGTGACTTGTTTCAACTGTGGAGAGGTAGGTCATATCAGCCCACAGTGTCCTAAGCCGAAGAGAGAGAACCAGTCGGGAGGCAAGGTTTTTGCTTTATCGGGTTCTGAGACTTCTGCAGATGATCGTTTGATCCGAGGTACGTGTTATATTAATGGCTTTCCTCTTGTAGCTATTATTGACACAGGTGCGACTCATTCCTTTATATCTTTGGATTGTGCTGTGAAACTTAAGTTAGAGATATCTGAGATGCGTGGAAGTATGGTGATTGATACTCCTGCAAAGGGTTCAGTGACTACTACTTCAGTTTGTTTAAATTGTCCTTTGAGTATTTTTGGTAGAGACTTTGGGATAGACCTAGTGTGTCTTCCACTAGTGCAGATTGATGTTATTCTGGGTATGAACTGGTTGGTGTTTAACCGAGTTTATATCAATTGTTTTGATAAGACTGTGATCTTTCCTGAGATTGAGGAAGGAAAGAGTTTGTTTCTATCAGCAAGGCAGGTGAATGAGGAAGTAGCAGATGGGGCAGAGTTGTTTATGCTGTTAGCGACTTTGGAGGCTAAAGATAAACTAGTGATTTGCAATCTAGCCGTGGTGTGTGATTTTCCTGATGTGTTTCCGGAAGAAGTGAATGAATTACCGCCAGAGCGTGAAGTTGAGTTCTCGATTGATTTGGTACCTGGTACTAGGCCGATATCGATGGCTCCGTACCGTATGTCTGTTGTTGAGTTAACTGAATTAAAGAGTCAGTTGGAAGATCTGTTGGATAAGAAATTTATTCGTCCGAGTGTGTCACCGTGGGGTGCACCAGTGTTGTTGGTTAAGAAGAAAGAGGGTACTATGAGGTTGTGTGTGGACTACAGGCAACTGAATAAAGTGACGATCAAAAATCGGTATCCTTTGCCGAGGATTGATGATTTAATGGATCAGTTGGTTGGTGCGAGTGTGTTCAGCAAAATAGATTTGAGATCGGGATATCATCAGATACGTGTGAAAACTGAGGATATTCAGAAGACTGCTTTCAGAACGAGGTATGGACATTATGAGTATTCTGTAATGCCTTTTGGTGTGACTAATGCGCCTGGAGTATTTATGGAGTATATGAATAGGATTTTCCATCCGTACCTAGACAAGTTTGTTGTGGTGTTTATTGATGATATTTTGGTGTATTCGAAATCTGAAGAAGAGCATGCCGAACATTTGAGAGTGGTTTTGGGAATTCTACGAGAAAAGAAGTTATTCGCTAAACTGTCAAAGTGTGAATTTTGGTTAGAAGAGGTTAGTTTCTTGGTCATGTGATTTCAAGAGGCGGTGTTGCTGTTGATCCTTCTAAGATAGAAGCGGTATCTAAGTGGGAAGCTCCGAAGTCAGTTTTTGAGATAAGGAGTTTTCTTGGACTTGCAGGTTATTATAGGAAGTTCATTGAGGGATTTTCTATGTTGGCGTTACCGTTGACGATGTTGACTAGAAAGGGGCAAGCGTTTGTTTGGGACTCAAAATGTGAAGAAGGTTTCCAAGAGTTAAAGAGAAGGTTAACTACTGCTCCTATTCTGATATTACCGAGTTCGTCGGAATCATTTGAAGTTTACTGTGATGCTTCATTGTTGGGTTTGGGTGGCGTGTTGATGCAGAATAAGCAGGTCATAGCTTATGCTTCGAGACAGCTGAGGGTTCATGAGAGGAACTATCCGACGCACGATTTAGAGTTAGCAGCTGTTGTGTTTGTTCTAAAGTTATGGAGACATTACTTATATGGGTCAAGATTTGAAGTTTTCAGTGACCATAAAAGTTTAAAGTATTTGTTTGATCAGAAAGAGCTGAATATGAGACAGAGGAGATGGTTAGAATTTCTGAAAGATTATGACTTTGGTTTGAATTACCATCCGGGTAAAGCAAACGTAGTAGCTGATGCATTGAGTCGGAAATCATTGCATATGTCTATGTTAATGGTTAAGGAATTGGATTTGATTGAGCAGTTTAGAGACTTGAGTTTGGTGTGTGAGAGTACTCACAATAGTGTTAAATTGGGGATGTTGAAGTTAACGAGTGGTATTCTGGATGAGATCAGGGAGGGTCAGAAATCCGATGTGCTTTTGGTTGATAAGTTGACTATAGTGAATCAAGGTCAAGGTGGTGAATTCAGAGTTGATGAGAATGGTGTTTTGAATTTTGGTAATCGGGTGTGTATTCCGGATGTTACCGAGCTTAAGAAGAGTATTCTTGAGGAAGGACATCGTAGTGGCCTGAGTATTCATCCTGGAGCTACGAAGATGTATCATGATTTGAAAAAGTTATTTTGGTGGCCGGGAATGAAAAGAGAAATTGCGAGTTTTGTTTATTCTTGTTTGACTTGTCAAAAGTCAAAGATTGAGCATCAGAAGCCGTTTGGACTAATGCAACCGTTGGCTATTCCAGAGTGGAAGTGGGATAGTATCAGTATGGATTTTGTTTCGGGTTTACCGAGGACGATTAAGAATTTTGAAGCTATTTGGGTGATTGTTGATAGATTGACGAAATCGGCTCATTTCATTCCGATCAGAATGGATTATCCGTTAGAGAGATTAGCCGAGTTGTATATTGAGAAAATTGTAAGTTTGCATGGTATTCCGTCGAGTATTGTTTCGGACAGAGATCCTAGATTTACATCGAAGTTTTGGGAAGGTTTGCAGAGGGCTTTGGGAACTAAGCTGAGATTGAGTTCTGCATATCATCCGCAGACTGATGGTCAGACTGAGAGGACGATTCAGTCACTAGAGGATCTTTTGAGGGCTTGTGTTTTGGAAAAGGGAGGTGCTTGGGATTGTTATTTACCTTTGATTGAGTTTACCTATAACAATAGTTTTCATTCGAGCATTGGTATGGCACCGTTTGAAGCTTTGTATGGTAGGAGATGTCGGACACCTTTATGTTGGTATGAGTCCGGTGAGAGTGATGTGGTTGGACCGGAGATTGTTCAACAAACTACAGAAAAGATTAAGATGATTCAGGAGAAGATGAGAATTGCTCAGAGTCGTCAGAAGAGTTATCATGACAAGAGGAGGAAGGCACTTGAGTTCCAAGAGGGAGATCATGTGTTTCTTCGTGTTACTCCGATAACTGGGGTTGGTCGAGCTTTGAAGTCGAAGAAGTTGACACCTCGATTTATTGGTCCTTATCAGATTTTGGAGAGGATAGGAGAGGTAGCCTATCGTATCGCTTTACCGCCGTCACTTGCGAAGTTGCATGATGTTTTCCATGTGTCTCAGTTGAGGAGGTATAAATATTTATTAAAAAAATAGAAAATGAATAAAATATATTAAAATTAGGGATTTGATATAATCCAAAAATCAAAAGTTTTTTTTTATAAAATTACCTTTTAAATAAGCCTGTTGAAGATTTTTTGATGAAAAATGTGAGTTTGGTGGTGGAAGAGTGAGGTTAATGACGTAACATTGGGGGGAAATGAAAAAACCAGACAAGTAGAAAGAGAAATAGATGCTGAAGTGGTGGAGGAATGGGGAAATGAAAGTGGTGCATCAAATATATGATTGTATTTGAGGGGGCTCCCCATGCCAGTTGAACGATAATAAATAGTTAGGGTAGCTTCTCACAAATTATAATGACTTTATTAAAGAGACTGACGTGCGCTCAGGTGATGGGATAACGTGCAGATGCAACTCAAATTAGTTAGGGGTTGTCCCTCAGAGATGCAACAGAAAATATGGCTAGGGGTTACCCTTCACAAATGTAAACACCTTTATTAAAGTGACTGACACAAAGTAGTTGTGACAGGACAATATTAAAATGGTTGAAACTATTAGCTATGGGTTTCTGTTTCCCCTTGCTAATGTTACCGAAACTTTTAGCTAGGGGTTTCCCCTAAAAAATGGTCAATTTCAAAATTTAAAATATCCCTTCTTAAGATTTGGAGGGGTTTCCCCACACAATTTGCTTTATTAATTTTTTTATTTTATGCATTGCAATGGGATAAACCCCAAACAATATAGAAATTTAGTGAGAGGTTTTTCACCTCACAAATGCCCCGGACTAATCAAGCAATTTCTTGTAGTGGACAACTCGGTTGATCCCTCGTTATCAGTTTGTCCCTCTTTAAAACACTTTATTAATGCTTTCTCACAACAAATGTCTTTTTATTAACATTCTTTATTGACTTTCTATTAATTGAAAAATTCAAGTGTAACAATTATATTATATTTCCATTAAAAAATGTTTAAAAACATATTCGATGAATTTCATTTTCTAATTTTAAGTTTTAATATGTTAAATGTTATATTTTAAACCAAGCTTATTATTTTGCCGCATATTTATAATATTTGAATTAAAAAATTTAATATGTCAATTTTAATATCTTAAAATTGATTAAAAATAAACCATATTGAATTGAATTTGTTGAATTCAATTTTTTAAATAGTTATTCATAATGGAACCAAACAATTTATATTATAATCTTTTCTTCAAAACCATTCAAATCACCTTGAAAACACTCATACATTTTAAGGTTGTTTTATTCATAATCAAGTTGATGGTTCTTCAATAAAACATAAAGTTCTTACACACTTTAAGTTCCAAAATTAAGAAAAAGTGCATCTTTTATTTTCAACAATCATAGTGATACATTGTAACTCATTATACAAAACAACAACACTTATTTCCAAGTTTAGAATTACACTGTCCACCTTTTACATATCCCTTATTGATGCAATCAGTAGAACAATTGGGACTACAACTCCCTATGCAGCAAAATCTTGGGTCTACGTCACTCCCACGAATACATATTGGCTTTTCAACTAATATTGGAGTCTTCAAACTTGTAACAATTTCTGAATCAAACAAAGACAATAACATTTTCAATTAAATCTAGTAAGTTATTTATCTAAACAATATATTACAAAAGATAGAAAAATATCTACTTACCAGATATCATAATAAAACTCATGCATAAAACAACTAGAATATAAGAAGATTGATAGCTTTTAGAAGTCATATTTTGAATTTCACCTTATGTGTTTACTTTTGATTTACAAGACACTAACATTACTTTCATTATATAGGTTAAAAAGTTATCTTAATGGTAATAAATATTAATATTTTATTTTATAAAGATTATTAAAATTGAATATATATAGTCAAATGCAAAAAATATATATGTTTTATTCTTTATATATCCTTTACAAAATTGAATAAAAAAATATAAAGTATTGACTTCTAATGAGATAATTGGTAATAAATATTAATATTTTATTTATACACTAGTTTTTAAAATTTGTTTTTGAAATGTGAAAATTGAAAAAATTTATTTGGTGGTTTAATTTTCAATACTATTTTTAATAAGAGATTAAAAATATAGTTAAATAGGTAATTCTTTTTAATTAGTAATTAAATATATTTTGTTATCTATAAATATAAATATAATTTAGTCACTAATTATTTAATATAAGATCTAAGAATGCATGTCAACTATTTTTTTAATATGAATTATATAATTAATAAAATTTTATTTTAATAATAAGAGATTGATACATAATTTCAAACAAATGATTTAAATCATTTTCATGACATTACTCATTACTATTTTTGTTTATAACTAATCACTTTCTCTTCCTCAATTTTATAAGAAATATAAATTATACTATAATATGATTGAAAATTTTAATTCTTATTGATTTTTCTTATTAAATTAGTTTTATTATTTAAGTATTATTAAAATTACAACTTTTCTAAGAAATATTGTAAGAGTATTTTTAGTTAGAAGCATTTTACTTTTTAAATATTCATGTTTAATATCTACTCTAATTGGAAAATAAGTGATAGATTTTAAAAATCGGATTGAATCAACAGATCAAATTGATTGAATTGAGAATCGGATGAGTCACTGATATATATATATATATATATATATATATATATATATATATATATATATATATATATATATATCAACATATTAACTAATATATCTAACATAGTCAAATATTAACATATATTAACTAATATCCACTAAATATAAACTAATAACGACAAAAGATTCAAAGATTCATATATTCAGATTTTTAAAAAACATGGAGAAGAAATGTGTACCTTAGAGGAAAAATTAAACAACTTTGAATCTTTGATTTTATTCTCCTTGCAAAAGTTTAAATATTTATTAAAAAAATAGAAAATGAATAAAATATATTAAAATTCGGGATTTGATATAATCCAAATATCAAAAGAATTTTTTAAAAAAAAATTACCTTTTAAATAAGCCTGTTGAAGATTTTTTGATGAAAAATATGAGTTTGGTAGTGGAAGAGTGAGGTTAATGACGTAACATTGGGGGGAAATGAAAAAACCAGACAAGTAGAAAGAGAAATAGATGCTGAAGTGGTGGAGGAATGGGGAAATGAAAGTGGTGCATCAAATATATGATTGTATTTGAGGGGGCTCCCCATGCCAGTCGAACGATAATAAATAGTTAGGGTAGCTCCTCATAAATTATAATGACTTTATTAAAGAGACTGACGTGCGCTCAGGTGATGGGATAACGTGCAGATGCAACTCAAATTAGTTAGGGGTTGTCCCTAAAAAATGCAACAGAAATATATGGCTAGGGGTTACCCTTCACAAATGTAAACACCTTTATTAAAGTGACTGACACAAAGTAGTTGTGACAGGACAATTTTAAAATGGTTGAAACTATTATCTATGGGTTTCTGTTTCCCCTTGCTAATGTTACCGAAACTTTTAGCTAGGGGTTTCCCTTAAAAAATGGTCAATTTAAAAATTTAAAATATCCCTTCTTAAGATTTGGAGGGGTTGCCCCACACAATTTGCTTTATTAATTTTTTTATTTTATGTATTGCAATGGAATAAACCCCAAACAATATAGAAATTTAGTGAGAGGTTTTTCAACTCACAAATGCCCCGGACTAATCAAGCAATTTCTTGTAGTGGACAACTCGGTTGATCCCTCGTTATCACTTTGTCCCTCTTTAAAACACTTTATTAATGCTTTCTCACAACAAATGTCTTTTTATTAACATTCTTTATTGACTTTCTATTAATTGAAAAGGTCAAGTGTAACAATTATATTATATTTCCATTAAAAAATGTTTAAAAACATATTCGATGAATTTCATTTTCTAATTTTAAGTTTTAATATGTTGAATGTTATATTTTAAACCAAGCTTATTATTTTGCCGCATATTTATAATATTTGAATTAAAAAATTTAATATGTCAATTTTAATATCTTAAAATTGATTGAAAATAAACCATATTGAATTGAATTTGTTGAATTCAATTTTTTAAATAGTTATTCATAATGGAACCAAACAACTTATATTATAATGTTTTCTTCAAAACCATTCAAATCACCTTGAAAACACTCATACATTTTAAGGTGGTTTTATTCATAATCAAGTTGATGGTTCTCCAATAAAACATAAAGTTCTTACACACTTTAAGTTCCAAAATTAAGAAAAAGTGCATCTCTTACTTTCAACAATCATAGTGATACATTGTAACTCATTATACAAAACAACAACACTTATTTCCAAGTTTAGAATTACACTGTCCACCTTTTACATATCCCTTATTGATGCAATCAATAGAACAATTGGGACTACAACTCCCTATGCAGCAAAATCTTGGATCTACGTCACTCCCACGAATACATATTGGCTTTTCAACTAATATTGGAGTCTTCAAACTTGTAACAATTTCTGAATCAAACAAAGACAATAACATTTTCAATTAAATCTAGTAAGTTATTTATCTAAACAATATATTACAAAAGATAGAAAAATATCTACTTACCAGATATCATAATAAAACTCATGCATAAAACAGCTAGAATATAAGAAGATTGATAGCTTTTAGAAGTCATATTTTGAATTTCACCTTATGTGTTTACTTTTGATTTACAAGACACTAACATTACTTTCATTATATAGGCTAAAAAGTTATCTTAATGGTAATAAATATTAATATTTTATTTTATTTTATTTTATAAAGATTATTAAAATTGAATATATAGTCAAATGCAAAAAATATATATGTTTTATTCTTTATATATCCTTTACAAAATTGAATAAAAAAATATAAAGTATTGACTTCTAATGAGATAATTGGTAATAAATATTAATATTTTATTTATACACTAGTTTTTAAAAATTGTTTTTGAAATGTGAAAATTGAAAAAATTTATTTGGTAGTTTAATTTTCAATACTATTTTTAATAAGAGATTAAAAATATATTTAAATAGATAATTCTTTTTAATTAGTAATAAAATATATTTTGTTATCTATAAATATAAATATAATTTAGTCACTAATTATTTAATATTAGATCTAAGAATGCATGTCAACTATTTTTTTAATATTAATTATATAATTAATAAAATTTTATTTTAATAATAAGAGATTGACACATAATTTCAAACAAATGATTTAAATCATTTTCATGACATTCATCATTACTATTTTTGTTTATAACTAATCACTTTCTCTTCCTCAATTTTATAAGAAATATAAATTATACTATAATATGATTGAAAATTTTATTTCTTATTGATTTTTCTTATTAAATTAGTTTTATTATTTAAGTATTATTAAAATTACAACTTTGCTAAAAAATATTGTAAGAGTATTTTTAGTTAGAAGAATTTTACTTTTTAAATATTCATGTTTATTATCTACTCCAATTTGAAAATAAGTGATGGATTTTTTAAAATCGGATTGAATCAACGGATCAAATTGATTGAATTGAGAATCGGATGAGTCGCCGATATATATATATATATATATATATATATATATATATATATATATATATATATATATATATATATATCAGCATATTAACTAATATATCTAACATAGTCAAATATTAACATATATTAACTAATATCCAACAAATATAAACTAATAACGACAAAAGATTCAAAGATTCATATATTCAGTTTTTTAAAAAACATGGAGAAGAAATGTGTACCTTAGAGGAAAAATTAAACAACTTTGAATCTTTGATTTTATTCTCCTTGCAAAAGTTTAAATATTTATTAGAAAAATAGGAAATGAATAAAATATATTAAAATTAGGGATTTGATATAATCCAAAAATCAAAAGAATTTTTTTTAAAAAAATTACCTTTTAAATAAGCCTCTTGAAGATTTTTTGATGAAAATTATGAGTTTGGTGGTGGAAGAGTGAGGTTAATGACGTAACATTGGGGGGAAATGAAAAAACTAGACAAGTAGAAAGAGAAATAGATGCTGAAGTGGTGGAGGAATGGGGAAATGAAAGTGGTGCATCAAATATATGATTGTATTTTAGGGGGCTCCCCATGCCAGTTGAACGATAATAAATAGTTAGGGTAGCTCCTCACAAATTATAATGACTTTATTAAAGAGACTGACGTGCGCTCAGGTGATGGGATAACTAGCAGATGCAACTCAAATTAGTTAGGGGTTGTCCCTCAGAAATGCAACAGAAATATATGGTTAGGGGTTACCCTTCACAAATGTAAACACCTTTATTAAAGTGACTGACACAAAGTAGTTGTGACAGGACAACTTTAAAATGGTTGAAACTATTAGCTATGGGTTTCTGTTTCCCCTTGCTAATGTTACCGAAAATTTTAGCTAGGGGTTTCCCCTAAAAAATGGTCAATTTCAAAATTTAAAATATCCCTTCTTATGATTTGGAGGGGTTTCCCCACACAATTTGCTTTATTAATTTTGTTATTTTATGCATTGCAATGGGATAAACCCCAAACAATATAGAAATTTAGTGAGAGGTTTTTCACCTCACAAATGCGCCGGACTAATCAAGCAATTTCTTGTAGTGGATGTAACACCCCGATGAAATAAGGCTAATTATTTAATTTAAATTAATATAATATTTATTAATTTAATTAATTAATTGGAAATATTATTGGATTATTATTATTATTGGAATAATAATTAGTGGAAAATATATAAGTTGGAATTAAGAAAAAAGAGTTTTATTTAGGAAATAAGGTTTTCACGTGAAACACAGAGAAGCGGTTGAGAAAGTGGAGAAAGGGCAAAGAGGGAGAGCTAGAGAGCAAGGGTTGAAGAACGGAAAAGCTTGAAGCTCAAAGATTTTGCCGGATTAACTCAGGTAGGGGGGGTTTATCATCGTTTAATGGGTATTATGGGATAATATGTACTGGGTAGTGATAAACCATTGATTTGACTCTGATTAGAATGATGTATGCAGAAAATTGTGAAATATTGGATGAACGAAATTGGATTATAATTGAAGGAAAATTCGTAGAGATTAGATGGAATAATGTTAGAGTTGGTGAAATTGAATAGGGTATGAATTGTGTTAGATGATATGAACGATTACTGTGTAAAATTGGACTGTGGAAGGTTAGATATGAGAAATTCGTAGCAGAGAGACCCATAGCAGATCTGGAAATTCTGGTTTCTGGTCATACGCGTATGGCACTAGGCAATACGCGTATGAGATGGTCTGGTACGCGTATGGCACTAGGCAATACGCGTATGGATGAGGAAGATGAGGTTTTGAACGTGGTTTTGTCTCTATTGGTACGCGTATGAGGATGTGGTACGCGTAGCATACGCGTATGAGGCAGGCAATACGCGTATGGGATTGGCTGAGAAATGGGCCATACGCGTATGGGACTAGGCAATACGCGTATGGGCAGAATTATGATTTTTCTGTGCTGTTGTTGTGCAGTTTTTGGTTGTTCAGTTGAGTAATGTAATTTAGCTGATGTATGATATAGTAGGGATCATTTCCTGTTGTTTTGAGCAATATAGGTATTAGTAGGGTGTGTTAATACTGTGATTGATTATGTGGCATGACTTAATATGATTCTGTGGTAATTATATTGATGATGTGTGATAGTTGTGCATAATGTTGTGATTATATCTACTATGCATGTATTTGTGAATGGACTGTTTTATGGCTTAGAGTGTGAGCATAAGTCCATTATGGATTATTGTTGATGATGTTGCATTGCTAGGTGAATTAGCGTGCTTAGCGTAGCCCTTGGGGTTGTAGCTAATTCCCATGGTGAGGAATTAGTGAGTAAATCATTGTGGATCGTTGTTGATGTTTGCATGCTAGGTGATTAGCGTGCATAGCATGACCCTTGGGGGTGTAGCTAATTCCCATTGTGAGGAATTAGTGAGTGAGTCACTAGGTCTCAAATGAGTGGGACTAGTGAGCTTAGTAGCCGTATCTGGATTTGATCGGTGAGGTTGAACTATATGTTCATGAATAGTCGGTACCACATTGCATGGAGTCTCATTGCATAATGTATGTATGGCGTATAATATGAATGGATGTATTCCAATATTATACGTGTGTTTTGTCGTTGATGTTGAGTATGATTTGAGATTATACATATGCTATATGTTACTGTTGAGTATGATGTTGAGTTGATGTGCCGTTACTGAATGTGTAATCTGATTAGGGTGATTAATGTGTTAAATTACTTAACATGACATGATATTTTATAATGCTTATTATATCGATTGAGGAACTCACCCTTACAACTATTTTTCAGGTAACGAGCAGTGAGTGAGTAGAAGCTAGTGCTTGGAGTCTAGTGTAGTCTCCTTAGTGGGTCATGCTCTGATAGATGTAACATCGGGACAGGATGTTTTTACCTTGTTGAATAATTTTACATGTAATGTGTTACATGTTATTACATGATTGATTTGATTTCTATCCGCTGCGTATTGTGCAAATGCTTATGCTTTGAATTAATAAAAGAGCATGACAGTTATTACGGTGAATGGTGTGAAATAATTGTGTGACACCCTTGGTGCATAATTACTCTGATTTATATATTGTTATTTTAATTAAATATTTGGGGTATTTTAGAAGGGTGTTACATTAGTGGTATCAGAGCATAGTCGGTCGAGTCGAGTCGTAATTATTCTGTTTCCCCTGTACGGGATAGGTGTTGTGTAACCCTATCAGTACTTATTGTTTTAGCTTGTTGGGTTTCAGAATAGAGATGGCTGGAAGAGGTAGAGATGATGCTGCGATTGCTGAGGCTCTGGGTATGCTAGCTGGAGTACTTGGAGGGAATCCGAATGTTGTGGGAATGGGAGCTGCTCGTCAACTGAGTGAGTTCCAGAAGAACAATCCTCCAATGTTCAAGGGAGCATACGATCCAGATGGTGCTCAGAAGTGGTTGAAGGAGATCGAGAGGATCTTCCAAGTAACTGAGTGTGCCGATAACCAGAAGGTCAGGTTCGGTACGCATATGCTGTCAGAAGAAGCTGATGATTGGTGGGTTGCTACCCGCACTGAGCTGGAAGCTGCTGGAGATGCTGAGATCACTTGGGCTGTGTTCAGAGAGAGATTCCTGAGGAAGTATTTTCCAGAGGATGTCAGAGGAAAGAAAGAGATAGAGTTCTTAGAATTGAAGCAGGGCAATCGATCTGTTACTGAGTATGCTGCTAAGTTCACAGAGCTGTCGAAGTATTACACTCCCTATGCTGAGGCTACTGGGGAATTTTCGAAATGTGTGAAGTTTGAGAACGGGTTACGTCCCGAGATCAAGCAAGCTATTGGGTATCAGCGGATTAGAGTGTTTTCTGATTTGGTTGACTGTTGCAGAATTTTTGAACAGGATACCAAGGCCATAGCGGAGAGCTATCAGCAGAGGGTTGATAGGAAAGGCAAGAATCAGAATGATCGTGGGAAACCGTATGCAGCTGGCAAAGGTTTTCAGAGGCAGAGTGGGATGAAGAGGCCTAGTGGGGGAGACTCCAGTGCCCCTGCTAAGTGTTTCAGATGTGGTCAGGCTGGACATCGTATCCATGAGTGTACCAGTGCTGAGAGGAAATGTTTCAAGTGTGGAAAAGGTGGTCATTTGGCTGCAGAGTGCCGGTCGAAGACTGTGACTTGTTTCAACTGTGGAGAAGTGGGTCATATCAGCCCACAGTGTCCTAAGCCAAAGAAAGAGAATCAGTCGGGAGGCAAGGTCTTTGCTTTATCGGGTTCTGAGACTTATGCAGATGATCGGTTGATCCGAGGTACGTGTTATATTAATGGCTTTCCTCTTGTAGCTATTATTGACACAGGTGCGACTCATTCCTTTATATCTTTGGATTGTGCTGTGAAACTTAAGTTAGAGATATCTGAGATGCTTGGAAGTATGGTGATTGATACTCCTGCGAAGGGTTCAGTGACTACTACTTCAGTTTGTTTAAATTGTCCTTTGAGTATTTTTGGTAGAGACTTTGGAATGGACCTCGTGTGTCTTCCACTAGTGCAGATTGATGTTATTCTGGGTATGAACTGGTTGGTGTTTAACCGAGTCTATATCAACTGTTTTGATAAGACTGTGACCTTTTCTGAGATCGAGGAAGGAAAGAGTTTGTTTCTATCAGCAAGGCAAGTGAATGAGGAAGTAGCTGATGGAGCAGAGTTGTTTATGCTGTTAGCGACTTTGGAGGCTAAAGATAAACTGGTGATTGGCGATTTCGCTGTGGTGTGTGATTTTCCTGATGTGTTTCCTGAAGAAGTGAATGAATTACCGCCAGAGCGTGAAGTTGAGTTCTCGATTGATTTGGTACCTGGTACTAGGCCGGTGTCGATGGCTCCGTACCGTATGTCTGCTGTTGAGTTAACTGAATTGAAGAGTCAGTTGGAAGATCTATTGGATAAGAAATTTATTCGTCCGAGTGTGTCACCGTGGGGTGCACCAGTGTTATTGGTTAAGAAGAAAGAAGGTACTATGAGGTTGTGTGTGGACTATAGGCAACTGAATAAAGTGACGATCAAGAATCGGTATCCTTTGCCGAGGATTGATGATTTGATGGATCAGTTGGTTGGTGCGAGCGTGTTCAGCAAAATAGATTTGAGATCGGGATATCATCAGATACGTGTGAAAACTGAGGATATTCAGAAGACTGCTTTCAGAACAAGGTATGGACATTATGAGTATTCTGTGATGCCTTTTGGTGTGACTAATGCGCCCGGAGTGTTTATGGAGTATATGAATAGGATTTTCCATCCGTACCTAGATAAGTTTGTTGTGGTGTTTATTGACGATATTTTGGTGTATTCGAAATCTGAAGAAGAGCATGCTGAACATTTGAGAGTGGTTTTAGGAGTTCTACGAGAAAAGAAGTTATTTGCTAAACTATCCAAGTGTGAATTTTGGTTAGAAGAGGTTAGTTTTCTTGGTCATGTGATTTCAAGAGGTGGTGTTGCTGTTGATCCTTCTAAGATAGAAGCGGTATCTAAGTGGGAAGCTCCGAAGTCAGTTTCTGAGATAAGGAGTTTTCTTGGACTTGCAGGTTATTATAGGAAATTCATTGAGGGATTTTCTAAGTTGGCGTTACCGTTGACGATGTTGACTAGAAAGGGGCAAGCATTTGTTTGGGACTCAAAATGTGAAGAAGGTTTCCAAGAGTTAAAGAGAAGGTTAACTACTGCTCCTATTCTGATATTACCGAGTCCGTCAGAATCATTTGAGGTTTATTGTGATGCTTCATTGTTGGGTTTAGGTGGTGTGTTGATGCAGAATAAGCAGGTTATAGCTTATGCTTCGAGACAGCTGAGGGTTCATGAGAGGAATTATCCGACACATGATTTAGAGTTGGCAGCTGTGGTATTTGTTCTGAAGTTGTGGAGGCATTATTTGTACGGGTCAAGATTTGAGGTTTTCAGTGACCATAAAAGTTTAAAGTATTTGTTTGATCAGAAAGAGCTGAATATGAGACAGAGAAGATGGTTAGAATTTCTGAAGGATTATGATTTTGGTTTGAATTACCATCCGGGTAAAGCAAACGTAGTGGCTGATGCATTGAGTCGGAAATCATTGCATATGTCTATGTTAATGGTTAAGGAATTGGATTTAATTGAGCAGTTTAGAGACTTGAGTTTGGTGTGTGAGAGTACTCACAATAGTGTTAAATTGGGGATGTTGAAGTTAACAAGTGGTATTCTGGATGAGATCAGAGAGGGTCAGAAATCCGATGTGCTTTTGGTTGATAAGTTGACTTTAGTGAATCAAGGTCAAGGTGGTGAATTCAGAGTTGATGAGAATGGTGTTTTGAAACTTGGTAATCGGGTGTGTATTCCGGATGTTACTGAACTTAAGAAGCGTATTCTGGAAGAAGGACATCGTAGTGGCCTGAGTATTCATCCTGGAGCTACGAAGATGTACCATGATTTGAAAAAGTTATTTTGGTGTCCGGGAATGAAAAGAGAAATTGCGAGTTTTGTTTATTCCTGTTTGACTTGTCAGAAGTCAAAGATTGAGCATCAGAAGCCGTCTGGGCTAATGCAACCGTTGGCTATTCCAGAGTGGAAGTGGGATAGTATCAGTATGGATTTTGTTTCTGGTTTACCGAGGACGATCAAGAATTTTGAAGCTATTTGGGTGATTGTTGATAGGTTGACGAAATCGGCTCATTTCATTCCGATCAGAATGGATTATCCGTTAGAGAGATTAGCTGAGTTGTATATTGAGAAAATTGTAAGTTTGCATGGTATTCCGTCGAGTATTGTTTCGGACAGAGATCCTAGATTTACATCGAAGTTCTGGGAAGGTTTGCAGAGGGCTTTGGGAACTAAGCTGAGATTGAGTTCTGCATATCATCCGCAGACTGATGGTCAGACTAAGAGGACGACTCAGTCACTAGAGGATCTTTTGAGAGCTTGTGTTTTGGAAAAGGGAGGTGCTTGGGATTGTTATTTACCTTTGATTGAGTTTACCTACAACAATAGTTTTCATTCGAGCATTGGTATGGCACCGTTTGAAGCCTTGTATGGTAGGAGATGTCGGACACCTTTATGTTGGTATGAGTCCGGTGAGAGTGCTGTGGTTGGACCGGAGATTGTTCAACAAACTACGGAAAAGATTAAGATGATTCAGGAGAAGATGAGAATTGCTCAGAGTCGTCAGAAGAGTTATCATGATAAGAGGAGGAAGGCACTTGAGTTCCAAGAGGGAGATCATGTGTTTCTTCGTGTTACTCCGATAACTGGGGTTGGTCGAGCTTTGAAGTCGAAGAAGTTGACACCTCGATTTATTGGTCCTTATCAGATTTTGGAGAGGATAGGGGAGGTAGCCTATCGTATCGCTTTACCGCCGTCACTTGCGAAGTTGCACGATGTTTTTCATGTGTCCCAGTTGAGGAGGTACATTCATGATCCGTCGCATGTGGTCCAAGTAGATGATGTACAGGTGAGAGATAACCTGACTGTTGAAACATCGCCTATGAGGATTGAGGATCGAGAGTTGAAGCAGTTGCGGGGTAAAGAGATTGCCTTGGTAAAGGTAGCTTGGGGAGGACCAGCAGGTGGCAATGTGACTTGGGAACTTGAGAGTCAGATGAAGGAGTCTTATCCAGAGTTGTTCTCTTGAGGTATGTTTTTGAGGACGAAAACTCTTTTAGTGGGGGAGAGTTGTAACACCCCGATGAAATAAGGCTAATTATTTAATTTAAATTAATATAATATTTATTAATTTAATTAATTAATTGGAAATATTATTGGATTATTATTATTATTGGAATAATAATTAGTGGAAAATATATAAGTTGGAATTAAGAAAAAAGAGTTTTATTTAGGAAATAAGGTTTTCACGTGAAACACAGAGAAGCGGTTGAGAAAGTGGAGAAAGGGCAAAGAGGGAGAGCTAGAGAGCAAGGGTTGAAGAACGGAAAAGCTTGAAGCTCAAAGATTTTGCCGGATTAACTCAGGTAAGGGGGGTTTATCATCGTTTAATGGGTATTATGGGATAATATGTACTGGGTAGTGATAAACCATTGATTTGACTTTGATTAGAATGATGTATGCTGAAAATTGTGAAATATTGGATGAACGAAATTGGATTATAATTGAAGGAAAATTCGTAGAGATTAGATGGAATAATGTTAGAGTTGGTGAAATTGAATAGGGTATGAATTGTGTTAGATGATATGAACGATTACTGTGTAAAATTGGACTGTGGAAGGTTAGATCTAAGAAATTCGTAGCAGAGAGACCCATAGCAGATCTGGAAATTCTGGTTTCTGGTCATACGCGTATGGCACTAGGCAATACGCGTATGAGATGGTCTGGTACGCGTATGGCACTAGGCAATACGCGTATGGATGAGGAAGATGAGGTTTTGAACGTGGTTTTGTCTCTGTTGGTACGCGTATGAGGATGTGGTACGCGTAGCATACGTGTATGAGGCAGGCAATACGCGTATGGGATTGGCTGAGAAATGGGCCATACGCGTATGGGACTAGGCAATACGCGTATGGGCAGAATTGTGATTTTTCTGTGCTGTTGTTGTGCAGTTTTTGGTTGTTCAGCTGAGTAATGTAATTTAGCTGATGTATGATATAGTAGGGATCATTTCCCGTTGTTTTGAGGAGTATAGGTATTAGTAGGGTGTGTTAATACTGTGATTGATTATGTGGCATGACTTAATATGATTCTGTGGTAATTATATTGATGATGTGTGATAGTTGTGCATAATGTTGTGATTATATCTACTATGCATGTATTTGTGAATGGACTGTTTTATGGCTTAGAGTGTGAGCATAAGTCCATTGTGGATTATTGTTGATGATGTTGCATTGCTAGGTGAATTAGCGTGCTTAGCGTAGCCCTTGGGGTTGTAGCTAATTCCCATGGTGAGGAATTAGTGAGTAAATCATTGTGGATCGTTGTTGATGTTTGCATGCTAGGTGATTAGCGTGCATAGCATGACCCTTGGGGGTGTAGCTAATTCCCATTGTGAGGAATTAGTGAGTGAGTCACTAGGTCTCAAATGAGTGGGACTAGTGAGCTTAGTAGCCGTATCTGGATTTGATCGGTGAGGTTGAACTATATGTTCACGAATAGTCGGTACCGCATTGCATGGAGTCTCATTGCATAATGTATGTATGGCGTATAATATGAATGGATGTATTCCAATATTATACGTGTGTTTTGTCGTTGATGTTGAGTATGATTTGAGATTATACATATGCTATATGTTACTGTTGAGTATGATGTTGAGTTGATGTGCCGTTACTGAATGTGTAATCTGATTAGGGTGATTAATGTGTTAAATTACTTAACATGACATGATATTTTATAATGCTTATTATATCGATTGAGGAACTCACCCTTACAACTATTTTTCAGGTAACGAGCAGTGAGTGAGTAGAAGCTAGTGCTTGGAGTCTAGTGTAGTCTCCTTAGTGGGTCATGCTCTGATAGATGTAACATCGGGACGGGATGTTTTTACCTTGTTGAACAATTTTACATGTAATGTGTTACATGTTATTACATGATTGATTTGATTTCTATCCGCTGCGTATTGTGCAAATGCTTATGTTTTGAATTAATAAAAGAGCATGACAGTTATTACGGTGAATGGTGTGAAATAATTGTGTGACACCCTTGGTGCATAATTACTCTGATTTATATATTGTTATTTTAATTAAATATTTGGGGTATTTTAGAAGGGTGTTACAGTGGACAACTCGGTTGATCCCTCGTTATCAGTTTGTCCCTCTTTAAAACACTTTATTAATGCTTTCTCACAACAAATGTCTTTTCATTAACATTCTTTATTGACTTTCTATTAATTGAAAAATTCAAGTGTAACAATTATATTATATTTCCATTAAAAAATGTTTAAAAACATATTCGATGAATTTCATTTTCTAATTTTAAGTTTTAATATGTTAAATGTTATATTTTAAACCAAGCTTATTATTTTGCCGCATATTTATAATATTTGAATTAAAAAATTTAATATGTCAATTTTAATATCCTAAAATTGATTGAAAATAAACCATATTGAATTGAATTTGTTGAATTCAATTTTTTAAATAGTTATTCATAATGGAACCAAACAATTTATATTATAATGTTTTCTTCAAAACCATTCAAATCACCTTGAAAACACTCATACATTTTAAGGTGGTTTTATTCATAATCAAGTTGATGGTTCTCCAATAAAACATAAAGTTCTTACACACTTTAAGTTCCAAAATTAAGAAAAAGTGCATCTTTTATTTTCAACAATCATAGTGATACATTGTAACTCATTATACAAAACAACAACACTTATTTCCAAGTTTAGAATTACACTGTCCACCTTTTACATATCCCTTATTGATGCAATCAGTAAAACAATTGGGACTACAACTCCCTATGCAGCAAAATCTTGGGTCTACGTCACTCCCACGAATACATATTGGCTTTTTAACTAATATTGGAGTCTTCAAACTTGTAACAATTTCTGAATCAAACAAAGACAATAACATTTTCAATTAAATCTAGTAAGTTATTTATCTAAACAATATATTACAAAAGATAGAAAAATATCTACTTACCAGATATCATAATAAAACTCATGCGTTAAACAACTAGAATATAAGAAGATTGATAGCTTTTAGAAGTCATATTTTGAATTTCACCTTATGTGTTTACTTTCGATTTACAAGACACTAACATTACTTTCATTATATAGGCTAAAAAGTTATCTTAATGGTAATAAATATTAATATTTTATTTTATTTTATTTATAAAGATTATTAAAATTGAATATATAGTCAAATGCAAAAAAAATATATGTTTTATTCTTTATATATCCTTTACAAAATTGAATAAAAAAATATAAAGTATTGACTTCTAATGAGATAATTGGTAATAAATATTAATATTTTATTTATACACTAGTTTTTAAAAATTGTTTTTGAAATGTGAAAATTGAAAAAATTTATTTGGTAGTTTAATTTTCAATACTATTTTTAATAAGAGATTAAAAATATATGTAAATAGATAATTCTTTTTAATTAATAATAAAATATATTTTGTTATCTATAAATATAAATATAATTTAGTCACTAGTTATTTAATATACGATCTAAGAATGCATGTCAACTATTTTTTTAATATTAATTATATAATTAATAAAAAATTATTTTAATAATAAGAGATTGACACATTAATTTCAAACAAATGATTTAAATCATTTTCATGACATTCATCTTACTATTTTTGTTTATAACTAATCACTTTCTCTTCCTCAATTTTATAAGAAATATAAATTATACTATAATATGATTGAAAATTTTAATTCTTATTGATTTTTTTGATTAAATTAGTTTTATTATTTAAGTATTATTAAAATTACAACTTTGCTAAGAAATATTGTAAGAGTATTTTTAGTTAGAAGCATTTTACGTTTTAAATATTCATGTTTATTATCTACTCCAATTCGAAAATAAGTGATAGATTTTAAAAATTGGATTGAATCAACGGATCAAATTGATTGAATTGAGAATCGGATGTGTCACCGATATATATATATATATATATATATATATATATATATATATATATATATATATATATATATATATATATATATATATATATCAGCATATTAACTAATATATCTAAGATTGTCAAATATTAACATATATTAACTAATATCCAACAAATATAAACTAATAACAACAAAAGATTCAAAGATTCATATATTCAGATTTTAAAAAACATGGAGAAGAAATGTGTATCTTAAAGGAAAAATTAAACAACTTTGAATCTTTGATTTTATTCTCCTTGCAAAAGTTTAAATATTTATAGAAAAAATAGGAAATGAATAAAATATATTAAAATTAGGGATTTGATATAATCCAAAAATCAAAAGCTTTTTTTTTATAAAATTACCTTTTAAATAATCTTGTTGAAGATTTTTTGATGAAAAATATGAGTTTGGTGGTGGAAGAGTGAGGTTAATGACGTAACATTGGGGGGAAATGAAAAAACCAGACAAGTAGAAAGAGAAATAGATGCTGAAGTGGTGGAGGAATGGGGAAATGAAAGTGGTGCGTCAAATATATGATTGTATTTGAGGGGGCTCCCCATGCCAGTTGAACGATAATAAATAGTTAGGGTAGCTCCTCACAAATTATAATGACTTTGTTAAAGAGACTGACGTGCGGTCAGGTGATGAGATAACGTGCAGATGCAACTCAAATTAGTTAGGGGTTGTCCCTCAGAGATGCAACAGAAATATATGGCTAGGCGTTACCCTTCACAAATGTAAACACCTTTATTAAAGTGACTGACACAAAGTAGTTGTGACAGGACAATATTAAAATGGTTGAAACTATTAGCTATGGGTTTCTGTTTCCCCTTGCTAATGTTACCGAAACTTTTAGCTAGGGGTTTCCCCTAAAAAATGGTCAATTTCAAAATTTAAAATATCCCTTCTTAAGTTTTGGAGGGGTTGCCCCACACAATTTGCTTTATTAATTTTTTTATTTTATGCATTGCAATGGGATAAACCCCAAACAATATAGAAATTTAGTGAGAGGTTTTTCACCTCACAAATGCCCCGGACTAATCAAGCAATTTCTTGTAATGGACAACTCGGTTGATCCCTCGTTATCAGTTTGTCCCTCTTTAAAATACTTTATTAATGCTTTCTCACAACAAATGTCTTTTTATTGACATTCTTTATTGACTTTCTATTAATTGAAAAATTCAAGTGTAACAATTATATTATATTTCCATTAAAAAATGTTTAAAAACATATTCGATGAATTTCATTTTCTAATTTTAAGTTTTAATATGTTGAATGTTATATTTTAAACCAAGCTTATTATTTTGCCGCATATTTATAATATTTGAATTAAAAAATTTAATATGTCAATTTTAATATCTTAAAATTGATTGAAAATAAACCATATTGAATTGAATTTGTTGAATTCAAATTTTTAAATAGTTATTCATAATGGAACCAAACAATTTATATTATAATGTTTTCTTCAAAACCATTCAAATCACCTTGAAAACACTCATACATTTTAAGGTGGTTTTATTCATAATCAAGTTGATGGTTCTCCAATAAAACATAAAGTTCTTACACACTTTAAGTTCCAAAATTAAGAAAAAGTGCATCTTTTATTTTCAACAATCATAGTGATATATTGTAACTCATTATACAAAACAACAACACTTATTTCCAAGTTTAGAATTACACTCTCCACCTTTTACATATCCCTTATTGATGCAATCAGTAGAACAATTGGGACTACAACTCCCTATGCAGCAAAATCTTGGGTCTACGTCACTCCCACGAATACATATTGGCTTTTCAACTAATATTGGAGTCTTCAAACTTGTAACAATTTCTGAATCAAACAAAGACAATAACATTTTCAATTAAATCTAGTAAGTTATTTATCTAAACAATATATTACAAAAGATAGAAAAATATCTACTTACCAGATATCATAATAAAACTCATGCATAAAACAACTAGAATATAAGAAGATTGATAGCTTTTAGAAGTCATATTTTGAATTTCACCTTATGTGTTTCCTTTTGATTTACAAGACACTAACATTACTTTCATTATATAGGCTAAAAAGTTATCTTAATGGTAATAAATATTAATATTTTATTTTATTTTATTTTGTAAAGATTATTAAAATTGAATATATAGTCAAATGCAAAAAATATATATGTTTTATTCTTTATATATCCTTTACAAAATTGAATAAAAAAATATAAAGTATTGACTTCTAATGAGATAATTGGTAATAAATATTATTATTTTATTTATACACTAGTTTTTCAAAATTGTTTTTGAAATGTGAAAATTGAAAAAATTTATTTGGTAGTTTAATTTTCAATATTATTTTTAATAAGAGATTAAAAATATATTTAAATAGATAATTATTTTTAATTAGTAATAAAATATATTTTGTTATCTATAAATATAAATATAATTTAGTCACTAATTATTTAATATAAGATCTAAGAATGCATGTCAACTATTTTTTTAATATTAATTATATAATTAATAAAATTTTATTTTAATAATAAGAGATTGACACATAATTTCAAACAAATGATTTAAATCATTTTCATGACATTCATCATTACTATTTTTGTTTATAACTAATCACTTTCTCTTCCTCAATTTTATAAGAAATATAAATTATACTATAATATGATTGAAAATTTTAATTCTTATTGATTTTTCTGATTAAATTAGTTTTTTTTTTTAAGTATTATTAAAATTACAACTTTGCTAACAAATATTGTAAGAGTATTTTTAGTTAGAAGCATTTTACTTTTTAAATATTCATGTTTATTATCTACTCCAATTCGAAAATAAGTGATAGATTTTAAAAATCGGATTGAATCAACGGATCAAATTGATTGAATTGAGAATCAGATGTGTCACGATATATATATATATATATATATATATATATATATATATATATATAATATATATATATATATATATATATATATATATATATATATATATAAATATCAGCATATTAACTAATATATCTAACATAGTCAAAAATTAACATATATTAACTAATATCCAACAAATATAAACTAATAACAACAAAAGATTCAAAGATTCATATATTCAGATTTTTAAAAAACATGGAGAAGAAATCTGTACCTTAGAGGAAAAATTAAACAACTTTGAATCTTTGATTTTATTCTCCTTGCAAAAGTTTAAATATTTATTAAAAAAATAGAAAATGAATAAAATATATTATAATTAGGGATTTGATATAATCCAAAAATCAAAAGTTTTTTTTTATAAAATTACCTTTTAAATAAGCCTGTTGAATATTTTTTGATGAAAAATGTGAGTTTGGTGGTGGAAGAGTGAGGTTAATGACGTAACATTGGGGGGAAATGAAAAAACCAGACAAGTAGAAAGAGAAATAGATGCTGAAGTGGTGGAGGAATGGGGAAATGAAAGTGGTGCATCAAATATATGATTGTATTTGAGGGGGCTCCCCATGCCAGTTGAACGATAATAAATAGTTAGGGTAGCTTCTCACAAATTATAATGACTTTATTAAAGAGACTGACGTGCGCTCAGGTGATGGGATAACGTGCAGATGCAACTCAAATTAGTTAGGGGTTGTCCCTCAGAGATGCAACAGAAATATATGGCTAGGGGTTACCCTTCACAAATGTAAACACCTTTATTAAAGTGACTGACACAAAGTAGTTGTGACAGGACAATATTAAAATGGTTGAAACTATTAGCTATGGGTTTCTGTTTCCCCTTGCTAATGTTACCGAAACTTTTAGCTAGGGGTTTCCCCTAAAAAATGGTCAATTTCAAAATTTAAAATATCCCTTCTTAAGATTTGGAGGGGTTGCCCCACACAATTTGCTTTATTAATTTTTTTATTTTATGCATTGCAATGGGATAAACCCCAAACAATATAGAAATTTAGTGAGAGGTTTTTCACCTCACAAATGCCCCGGACTAATCAAGCAATTTCTTGTAGTGGACAACTCGGTTGATCCCTCGTTATCAGTTTGTCCCTCTTTAAAACACTTTATTAATGCTTTCTCACAACAAATGTCTTTTTATTAACATTCTTTATTGACTTTCTATTAATTGAAAAATTCAAGTGTAACAATTATATTATATTTCCATTAAAAAATGTTTAAAAACATATTCGATGAATTTCATTTTCTAATTTTAAGTTTTAATATGTTAAATGTTATATTTTAAACCAAGCTTATTATTTTGCCGCATATTTATAATATTTGAATTAAAAAATTTAATATGTCAATTTTAATATCTTAAAATTGATTGAAAATAAACCATATTGAATTGAATTTGTTGAATTCAATTTTTTAAATAGTTATTCATAATGGAACCAAACAATTTATATTATAATGTTTTCTTCAAAACCATTCAAATCACCTTGAAAACACTCATACATTTTAAGGTGGTTTTATTCATAATCAAGTTGATGGTTCTCCAATAAAACATAAAGTTCTTACACACTTTAAGTTCCAAAATTAAGAAAAAGTGCATCTTTTATTTTCAACAATCATAGTGATACATTGTAACTCATTATACAAAACAACAACACTTATTTCCAAGTTTAGAATTACACTGTCCACCTTTTACATATCCCTTATTGATGCAATCAGTAGAACAATTGGGACTACAACTCCCTATGCAGCAAAATCTTGGGTCTACGTCACTCCCACGAATACATATTGGCTTTTCAACTAATATTGGAGTCTTCAAACTTGTAACAATTTCTGAATCAAACAAAGACAATAACATTTTCAATTAAATCTAGTAAGTTATTTATCTAAACAATATATTACAAAAGATAGAAAAATATCTACTTACCAGATATCATAATAAAACTCATGCATAAAACAACTAGAATATAAGAAGATTGATAGCTTTTAGAAGTCATATTTTAAATTTCACCTTATGTGTTTACTTTTGATTTACAAGACACTAACATTACTTTCATTATATAGGCTAAAAAGTTATCTTAATGGTAATAAATATTAATATTTTATTTTATTTTATTTTATAAAGATTATTAAAATTGAATATATAGTCAAATGCAAAAAATATATATGTTTTATTCTTTATATATCCTTTACAAAATTGAATAAAAAAATATAAAGTATTGACTTCTAATGAGAAAATTGGTAATAAATATTAATATTTTATTTATAAACTAGTTTTTAAAAATTGTTTTTGAAATGTGAAAATTGAAAAAATTTATTTGGTAGTTTAATTTTCAATACTATTTTTAATAAGAGATTAAAAATATATTTAAATAGATAATTCTTTTTAATTAGTAATAAAATATATTTTGTTATCTATAAATATAAATATAATTTAGTCACTAGTTATTTAATATAAGATCTAAGAATGCATGTCAACTATTTTTTTAATATTAATTATATAATTAATAAAATTTTATTTTAATAATAAGAGATTGACACATTAATTTCAAACAAATGATTTAAATCATTTTCATGACATTCATCATTACTATTTTTGTTTATAACTAATCACTTTCTCTTCCTCAATTTTATAAGAAATATAAATTATACTATAATATGATTGAAAATTTTAATTCTTATTGATTTTTCTGATTAAATTAGTTTTATTATTTAAGTATTATTAAAATTACAACTTTGCTAAGAAATATTGTAAGAGTATTTTTAGTTAGAAGCATTTTACTTTTTAAATATTCATGTTTATTATCTACTCCAATTGGAAAATAAGTGATAGATTTTAAAAATCAAATTGAATCAACGGATCAAATTGATTGAATTGAGAATCAGATGTGTCACCGATATATATATATATATATATATATATATATATATATATATATATATATATATATATATATATATATATATATATATATATATATATATATATATATATATATATATATATATATATATATATATATATATATATATATATATATATATCTAACATAGTCAAAAATTAACATATATTAACTAATATCCAACAAATATAAACTAATAACAACAAAAGATTCAAAGATTCATTTATTCAGATTTTTAAAAAACATGGTGCAGAAATCTGTACCTTAGAGGAAAAATTAAACAACTTTGAATCTTTGATTTTATTCTCCTTGCAAAAGTATAAATATTTATTAAAAAAATAGAAAATGAATAAAATATATTAAAATTAGGGATTTGATATAATCCAAAAATCAAAAGTTTTTTTTATAAAATTACCTTTTAAATAAGCCTGTTGAAGATTTTTTGATGAAAAATGTGAGTTTGGTGGTGGAAGAGTGAGGTTAATGACGTAACATTGGGGGGAAATGAAAAAACCAGACAAGTAGAAAGAGAAATAGATGCTGAAGTGGTGGAGGAATGGGGAAATGAAAGTGGTGCATCAAATATATGATTGTATTTGAGGGGGCTCCCCATGCCAGTTGAACGATAATAAATAGTTATGGTAGCTTCTCACAAATTATAATGACTTTATTAAAGAGACTGACGTGCGCTCAGGTGATGGGATAACGTGCAGATGCAACTCAAATTAGTTAGGGGTTGTCCCTCAGAGATGCAACAGAAATATATGGCTAGGGGTTACCCTTCACAAATGTAAACACCTTTATTAAAGTGACTGACAGAAAGTAGTTGTGACAGGACAATATTAAAATGGTTGAAACTATTAGCTATGGGTTTCTGTTTCCCCTTGCTAATGTTACCGAAACTTTTAGCTAGGGGTTTCCCCTAAAAAATGGTCAATTTCAAAATTTAAAATATCCCTTCTTAAGTTTTGGAGGGGTTGCCCCACACAATTTGCTTTATTGATTTTTTTATTTTATGCATTGCAATGGGATAAACCCCAAACAATATAGAAATTTAGTGAGAGGTTTTTCACCTCACAAATGCCCCGGACTAATCAAGCAATTTCTTGTAGTGGACAACTCGGTTGATCCCTCGTTATCAGTTTGTCCCTCTTTAAAACACTTTATTAATGCTTTCTCACAACAAATGTCTTTTTATTAACAATCTTTATTGACTTTCTATTAATTGAAAAATTCAAGTGTAACAATTATATTATATTTCCATTAAAAAATGTTTAAAAACATATTCGATGAATTTCATTTTCTAATTTTAAGTTTTAATATGTTAAATGTTATATTTTAAACCAGGCTTATTATTTTGCCGCATATTTATAATATTTGAATTAAAAAATTTAATATGTCAATTTTAATATCTTAAAATTGATTGAAAATAAACCATATTGAATTGAATTTGTTGAATTCAATTTTTTAAATAGTTATTCATAATGGAACCAAACAATTTATATTATAATGTTTTCTTCAAAACCATTCAAATCACCTTGAAAACACTCATACATTTTAAGGCGGTTTTATTCATAATCAAGTTGATGGTTCTCCAATAAAACATAAAGTTCTTACACACTTTAAGTTCCAAAATTAAGAAAAAGTGCATCTCTTGTTTTCAACAATCATAGTGATACATTGTAACTCATTATACAAAACAACAACACTTATTTCCAAGTTTAGAATTACACTGTCCACCTTTTACATATCCCTTATTGATGCAATCAGTAGAACAATTGGGACTACAACTCCCTATGCAGCAAAATCTTGGGTCTACGTCACTCCCACGAATACATATTGGCTTTTCAACTAATATTGGAGTCTTCAAACTTGTAACAATTTCTGAATCAAACAAAGACAATAACATTTTCAATTAAATCTAGTAAGTTATTTATCTAAACAATATATTACAAAAGATAGAAAAATATCTACTTACCAGATATCATAATAAAACTCATGCATAAAACAACTAGAATATAAGAAGATTGATAGCTTTTAGAAGTCATATTTTGAATTTCACCTTATGTGTTTACTTTTGATTTACAAGACACTAACATTACTTTCATTATATAGGCTAAAAAGTTATCTTAATGGTAATAAATATTAATATTTTATTTTATTTTATTTTATAAAGATTATTAAAATTGAATATATAGTCAAATGCAAAAAATATATATGTTTTATTCTTTATATATCCTTTACAAAATTGAATAAAAAAATATAAAGTATTGACTTCTAATGAGAAAATTGGTAATAAATATTAATATTTTATTTATAAACTAGTTTTTAAAAATTGTTTTTGAAATGTGAAAATTGAAAAAATTTATTTGGTAGTTTAATTTTCAATACTATTTTTAATAAGAGATTAAAAATATATTTAAATAGATAATTCTTTTTAATTAGTAATAAAATATATTTTGTTATCTATAAATATAAATATAATTTAGTCACTAGTTATTTAATATAAGATCTAAGAATGCATGTCAACTATTTTTTTAATATTAATTATATAATTAATAAAATTTTATTTTAATAATAAGAGATTGACACATTAATTTCAAACAAATGATTTAAATCATTTTCATGACATTCATCATTACTATTTTTGTTTATAACTAATCACTTTCTCTTCCTCAATTTTATAAGAAATATAAATTATACTATAATATGATTGAAAATTTTAATTCTTATTGATTTTTCTGATTAAATTAGTTTTATTATTTAAGTATTATTAAAATTACAACTTTGCTAAGAAATATTGTAAGAGTATTTTTAGTTAGAAGCATTTTACTTTTTAAATATTCATGTTTATTATCTACTCCAATTGGAAAATAAGTGATAGATTTTAAAAATCAAATTGAATCAACGGATCAAATTGATTGAATTGAGAATCGGATGTGTCACCGATATATATATATATATATATATATATATATATATATATATATATATATATATATATATATATATATATATATATATATATATATATATATATATATATATCAGCATATTAATTAATATATCTAACATAGTCAAAAATTAACATATATTAACTAATATCCAACAAATATAAACTAATAACAACAAAAGATTCAAAGATTCATTTATTCAGATTTTTAAAAAACATGGTGCAGAAATCTGTACCTTAGAGGAAAAATTAAACAACTTTGAATCTTTGATTTTATTCTCCTTGCAAAAGTATAAATATTTATTAAAAAAATAGAAAATGAATAAAATATATTAAAATTAGGGATTTGATATAATCCAAAAATCAAAAGTTTTTTTTTATAAAATTACCTTTTAAATAAGCCTGTTGAAGATTTTTTGATGAAAAATGTGAGTTTGGTGGTGGAAGAGTGAGGTTAATGACGTAACATTGGGGGGAAATGAAAAAACCAGACAAGTAGAAAGAGAAATAGATGCTGAAGTGGTGGAGGAATGGGGAAATGAAAGTGGTGCATCAAATATATGATTGTATTTGAGGGGGCTCCCCATGCCAGTTGAACGATAATAAATAGTTAGGGTAGCTTCTCACAAATTATAATGACTTTATTAAAGAGACTGACGTGCGCTCAGGTGATGGGATAACGTGCAGATGCAACTCAAATTAGTTAGGGGTTGTCCCTCAGAGATGCAACAGAAATATATGGCTAGGGGTTACCCTTCACAAATGTAAACACCTTTATTAAAGTGACTGACACAAAGTAGTTGTGACAGGACAATATTAAAATGGTTGAAACTATTAGCTATGGGTTTCTGTTTCCCCTTGCTAATGTTACCGAAACTTTTAGCTAGGGGTTTCCCCTAAAAAATGGTCAATTTCAAAATTTAAAATATCCCTTCTTAAGATTTGGAGGGGTTTCCCCACACAATTTGCTTTATTAATTTTTTTATTTTATGCATTGCAATGGGATAAACCCCAAACAATATAGAAATTTAGTGAGAGGTTTTTCACCTCACAAATGCCCCGGACTAATCAAGCAATTTCTTGTAGTGGACAACTCGGTTGATCCCTCGTTATCAGTTTGTCCCTCTTTAAAACACTTTATTAATGCTTTCTCACAACAAATGTCTTTTTATTAACATTCTTTATTGACTTTCTATTAATTGAAAAATTCAAGTGTAACAATTATATTATATTTCCATTAAAAAATGTTTAAAAACATATTCGATGAATTTCATTTTCTAATTTTAAGTTTTAATATGTTAAATGTTATATTTTAAACCAAGCTTATTATTTTGCCGCATATTTATAATATTTGAATTAAAAAATTTAATATGTCAATTTTAATATCTTAAAGTTGATTGAAAATAAACCATATTGAATTCAATTTGTTGAATTCAATTTTTTAAATAGTTATTCATAATGGAACCAAACAATTTATATTATAATGTTTTCTTCAAAACCATTCAAATCACCTTGAAAACACTCATACATTTTAAGGTGGTTTTATTCATAATCAAGTTGATGGTTCTCCAATAAAACATAAAGTTCTTACACACTTTAAGTTCCAAAATTAAGAAAAAGTGCATCTTTTATTTTCAACAGTCATAGTGATACATTGTAACTCATTATACAAAACAACAACACTTATTTCCAAGTTTAGAATTACACTGTCCACCTTTTACATATCCCTTATTGATGCAATCAGTAGAACAATTGGGACTACAACTCCCTATGCAGCAAAATCTTGGGTCTACGTCACTCCCACGAATACATATTGGCTTTTCAACTAATATTGGAGTCTTCAAACTTGTAACAATTTCTGAATCAAACAAAGACAATAACATTTTCAATTAAATCTAGTAAGTTATTTATCTAAACAATATATTACAAAAGATAGAAAAATATCTACTTACCAGATATCATAATAAAACTCATGCATAAAACAACTAGAATATAAGAAGATTGATAGCTTTTAGAAGTCATATTTTGAATTTCACCTTATGTGTTTACTTTTGATTTACAAGACACTAACATTACCTTCATTATATAGGCTAAAAAGTTATCTTAATGGTAATAAATATTAATATTTTATTTTATTTTATTTTATAAAGATTATTAAAATTGAATATATAGTCAAATGCAAAAAATCTATATGTTTTATTCTTTATATATCCTTTACAAAATTGAATAAAAAAATATAAAGTATTGACTTCTAATGAGATAATTGGTAATAAATATTAATATTTTTTTTATAAACTAGTTTTTAAAAATTGTTTTTGAAATGTGAAAATTGAAAAAATTTATTTGGTAGTTTAATTTTCAATACTATTTTTAATAAGAGATTAAAAATATATTTAAATAGATAATTCTTTTTAATTAGTAATAAAATATATTTTGTTATCTATAAATATAAATATAATTTAGTCACTAGTTATTTAATATAAGATCTAAGAATGCATGTCAACTATTTTTTTAATATTAATTATATAATTAATAAAATTTTATTTTAATAATAAGAGATTGACACATTAATTTCAAACAAATGATTTAAATCATTTTCATGACATTCATCATTACTATTTTTGTTTATAACTAATCACTTTCTCTTCCTCAATTTTATAAGAAATATAAATTATACTATAATATGATTGAAAATTTTAATTCTTATTGATTTTTCTGATTAAATTAGTTTTATTATTTAAGTATTATTAAAATTACAACTTTGCTAAGAAATATTGTAAGAGTATTTTTAGTTAGAAGCATTTTACTTTTTAAATATTCATGTTTATTATCTACTCCAATTGGAAAATAAGTGATAGATTTTAAAATCAAATTGAATCAACGGATCAAATTGATTGAATTGAGAATCGGATGTGTCACCGATATATATATATATATATATATATATATATATATATATATATATATATATATATATATATATATATATATATATATATATATATATATATATATATATATATATATATATATATATCAGCATATTAACAAATATCTCTAACATAGTCAAAAATTAACATATATTAACTAATATCCAACAAATATAAACTAATAACAACAAAAGATTCAAAGATTCATATATTCAGATTTTTAAAAAACATGGAGAAGAAATCCGTACCTTAGAGGAAAAATTAAACAACTTTGAATCTTTGATTTTATTCTCCTTGCAAAAGTATAAATATTTATTTAAAAAATAGAAAATGAATAAAATATATTAAAATTAGGGATTTGATATAATCCAAAAATCAAAAGTTTTCTTTTATAAAATTACCTTTTAAATAAGCCTGTTGAAGATTTTTTGATGAAAAATGTGAGTTTGGTGGTGGAAGAGTGAGGTTAATGACGTAACATTGGGGGGAAATGAAAAAACCAGACAAGTAGAAAGAAAAATAGATGCTGAAGTGGTGGAGGAATGGGGAAATGAAAGTGGTGCATCAAATATATGATTGTATTTGAGGGGGCTCCCCATGCCAGTTGAACGATAATAAATAGTTAGGGTAGCTTCTCACAAATTATAATGACTTTATTAAAGAGACTGACGTGCGCTCAGGTGATGGGATAACGTGCAGATGCAACTCAAATTAGTTAGGGGTTGTCCCTCAGAGATGCAACAGAAATATATGGCTAGGGGTTACCCTTCACAAATGTAAACACCTTTATTAAAGTGACTGACACAAAGTAGTTGTGACAGGACAATATTAAAATGGTTGAAACTATTAGCTATGGGTTTCTGTTTCCCCTTGCTAATGTTACCGAAACTTTTAGCTAGGGGTTTCCCCTAAAAAATGGTCAATTTCAAAATTTAAAATATCCCTTCTTAAGATTTGGAGGGGTTTCTGTAACACCCCGATGAAATAAGGCTAATTATTTAATTTAAATTAATATAATATTTATTAATTTAATTAATTAATTGGGAATATTATTGGAATATTATTATTATTATTATTATTATTATTGGAATAAAAGTTGGAATTAGAAAAGGTCCCATTGGGTAAAAGAGAGTTTTCACGTGAAAATAGAGAACGACTCAAAAAGTGGAAAAGGGAAAAAGGGGCAAAGAGCCAGAGAACAAGGGTTGAAGAGAAGAAGAGCTCGAAGCTAAAGGATTGCCGGATTAACTCAGGTAAGGGGGGTTTATCAGCGTTTAATGGGTATTCTGGGATAACATGTACTGGGTAGTGATAAACCATTGATTTGACTCTGATTAGAATGATGTATGCTGAAAATTGTGAAATATTGGATGAACGAAATTGGATTATAATTGAAGGAAAATTCGTAGAGATTAGATGGAATAATGTTAGAATTGGTGAAATTGAATAGGGTATGAATTGTGTTAGATGATATGAACGATTACTGTGTAAAATTGGACTGTGGGAGGTTGAATTGGATAGATCTCGTAGCAGAGAAAACCATAGCAGATCTGGAAATTCTGGTTTCTGGTCATACGCGTATGGTGTAACACCCTTCTAAATACCCCAAATTATTATAATTAAAATACACATACATTCATCAGAGTAATTATGCCCCGAAGGGTGTCACACAATCATTTCACTACATTCATCAGAAATCCTGTCATGCTCATTTATTTAAATCAAAATAAGGTCTTTTGCATAATTCGCAGCGGAATCAAATTCAACATCAATGTAAAACATGTAACACTATACATGTTAATCATCCAACAACCAATATCAAATTAATTAAAACATTCCCTCCCGATGTTACATCTATCAGAGCATGACCCATAAGAACTACTCTAGACTCCAAGCATAAGCTTCTACTCAACTCATTTCTCGTTACCTGAAAAATAGGCGTAAGGGTGAGTTCCTCAATCAATATAACAAGCATTATAGAACAACATGTAGTGCCAAGTAATTAACACATTAATTCACCCTGATTAGACTACGCATTCAGCAACAGTAATATCCATTCAAACATCATAATCAACAGTACAATTCTCCATCATATTCAATCATTAACAACACAACACACAACACACATATGATACTGGAATACATCCATTCATATCATACGCCATACATTCATTATGCAATGAGACTCTATGCATGCGGTACCGACTATTTGTGAACATATAGTTCAACCTCACCGTCCAAATCCAGGCACGGCTACCAAGCTCACTAGTCCCACTCATTTGAGACATAGTGACTCACTCACTAATTCCTCACCATGGGAATTAGCTACCACCCCAAATGGGCCATGAAATGCACGCTAATCACCTAGCATGCAAACATCAACAACAACAATCAAATGATATACTCACTAATTCCTCACCATGGGAATTAGCTACCACCCCAAATGGGCCACAACATGCATGCTAATCACCTAGCAATGCAACATCAACAATAATCAAGAATAGACACATGCTCACACTCTAAGCCATAATACAGTCTATTCACAAACGTATACATTCACATCATCATGTATACCATCACACATCATCAACATAATTAATCACAAAAGCACATCATATCATGCCACATAATCAACCACAGTATTAGCCCGCTCTACTAATACCTATACCACTCAAAACAACGGGAATTGACCCCTACAACATCATATCTCAGCTAAGTACATCACTCAGCCTAAACAACCAAAAACTGCACAACAACAGTTCATGAAAATCCCAACTCTGCCCATACGCGTATTACCCAAACCTGGCCAACTCCATACGCGTAATGCCTACTCTCATACGCGTATTGCGCATTTCCTCGCCCAACTCATACGCGTATCACCTGTCCCATACGCGTACGCTACGCGTAACAACTTCCCATTACGCGTACCAACAGAGACCAATTCACGTTCAAAATGCCATCTTTTCCACCCATACGCGTAAGGCTTCCCCCCATACGCGTACCAACATCTCATACGCGTATTGCCTAGTGCCATACGCGTATGACCAGAGATCAGAATTCTCAGATCTGCAATGGCTTTCTCTGCTACGAGATCTACCCAATTCAACCTTCTACAGTCCAAATTCCACACACAATTCATTCATCTCATCTAACACGAATCATACACTTTCGATTTCACAAATTTCTAACCTTTCTACCTCTAATTCCTACGAATTTCGTCAATTATAATCCAAATTTTCGTTCATCTCAAAAGTTCACAAATTCAACATATATCATCCAATCACAGGTAAAACAATGGTCTATCACTACCCAGTACATATCATCCCATAATACCCGTTAATCGATGATAAACCCCCCTTACCTGAGTTTATCCGGCAGCTTCCGAGCTCCAAGCTTCTCCTTCCTTCAACCTTCGTTCTTTTGCTTTTTGCCCTTTCTACCTCTTTTCCCTTCCACGTGAAAACCTTTTTACCAAAAAATGGGATTTTTCTAAATTCCAACTTATATATTATTCCAATAATTATTATTCCAAAATAATAATAATAATTCAAATATTCTAATTAAATTAATAAACATATTATTAATTTAATTTAAATAAATACATATTATTATCGGGGTGTTACATATGGCACTAGGCAATACGCGTATGAGATGGTCTGGTACGCGTATGGCACTAGGCAATACGCGTATGGATGAGGAAGATGATGTTTTGAACGTGATTTTGTCTCTGTTGGTACGCGTATGAGGATGTGGTACGCGTAGCATACGCGTATGAGGCAGGCAATACGCGTATGGGTTTGGCTGAGAAATGGGCCATACGCGTATGGGACTAGGCAATACGCGTATGGGCAGGATTGTGATTTTCCTGAGCTGTTGTTGTGCAGTTTTTAGTTGTTCAGCTGAGTAATGTAATTTAGCTGAGGTATGATATATTGGGGATCATTTCCCGTTGTTTTGAGTAGTATAAGTATTAGTAGAGTGTGCTAATACTGTGGTTGTTATTTGGCATGATCTGATATGCTTATGTGATAAAATACTGATGATGTGTGATGGTATGCATGATGCTGTGAATGTATCAGTTATGTGTGCATTTGTGAATAGACTGTTTTATGGCTTAGAGTGTGAGCATATGTCTATTCTTGAATTGTTGTTGATGATTTAGCATTGCTAGGTGATTAGCATGCATATTGTGGCCTTTATGGTGGTAGCTAATTCCCATGGCGAGGAATTAGTGAGTTAGTCATTATGGACTGTTGTTGATGTTTGCATGCTAGGTGAATTAGCGTGCATAGCATGGCCCTTGGGGTGGTAGCTAATTCCCATGGTGAGGAATTAGTGAGTGAGTCACTAGGTCTCAAATGAGTGGGACTAGTGAGCTTGGTAGCCGTACCTGGATTTGGTCGGTGAGGTTGAACTATATGTTCACGAATAGTCGGTACCGCATGCATGGAGTCTCATTGCATAATGTATGTATGGCGTATAATATGATTGGATGTATTCCAGTATTATACGTGTGTTGTGTGTTGTGTTGATGTTGAGCATGATTGAGTTGATATTGCCGTTGTTGAATGTGTAATCTGATTTGGGTGATTAATGTGTTAAATTACTTAACATGACATGATATTTTATAATGCTTATTATATCGAAGTAGGAACTCACCCTTACAACTATTTTTCAGGTAACGAGCAGTGATTGAGTAGGAGCTAGTGCTTGGAGTCTAGTGTAGTCTCCTTAGTGGGTCATGCTCTGATAGATGTAACATCGGGATGGGATGTTTTAAGTGTTTTATTGTTGGTTGTGAACCAGTTTACATGTATTGTGTTACATGTTTTGATATGATTGATTTGATCTTTATCCGCTGCGTATTATGCAAAATGTTTTATGTTTTGAAGAAATAAACGAGCATGACAGTTATTATGGTGAATGGTGTGAAATAATTGTGTGACACCCTTAATTGCATGATTACTCTGATTGATATATGTTGTTATTTTAAATTAAATATTTGGGGTATTTTAGAAGGGTGTTACATTAGTGGTATCAGAGCATAGTCGGTCGAGTCGAGTCGTAATTATCCTGTTTCCCCTGTACGGGATAGGTGTTGTGTAACCCTATCGGTACTTATTGTTTTAGCTTGTTGGGTTTTCAGAATAGAGATGGCTGGAAGAGGTAGAGACGATGCTGCGATTGCTGAGGCTCTGGGTATGCTAGCTGGAGTACTTGGAGGGAATCCGAATGTTGTGGGAATGGGAGCTGCTCGTCAACTGAGTGAGTTCCAGAAGAACAATCCTCCAATGTTCAAGGGAGCATACGATCCAGATGGTGCTCAGAAGTGGTTGAAGGAGATCGAGAGGATCTTCCGAGTGACTGAGTGTGCTGATAACCAGAAGGTCAGGTTCGGTACACATATGCTGTCAGAAGAAGCAGATGATTGGTGGGTTGCTACCCGCACTGAGTTGGAATCTACTGGGAATGCTGAGATCACTTGGGCTGTGTTCAGAGAGAGATTCCTGAGGAAGTATTTTCCAGAGGATGTCAGAGGAAAGAAAGAGATAGAGTTCTTAGAATTGAAGCAGGGCAACCGGTCTGTTACTGAGTATGCTGCTAAGTTCACAGAGCTGTCGAAGTATTACACTCCCTATGATGAGGCTACTGGGGAATTTTCAAAATGTGTGAAGTTTGAGAACGGGTTATGTCCCGAGATCAAGCAGGCTATTGGGTATCAGCGGATTAGAGTGTTTTCTGATTTGGTTGACTGTTGCAGAATTTTTGAGCAGGATACCAAGGCCAGAGCGGAGAGCTATCAGCAGAGGGTTGATAGGAAAGGCAAGAATCAGAATGATCGTGGGAAACCATATGCAACTGGCAAAGGTTTTCAGAGACAGAGTGGGATGAAGAGGCCTAGTGGGGGAGACTCCAGTGCCCCTGCTAAGTGTTTTAGTTGTGGTCAGGCTGGACATCGTATCCATGAGTGTACCAGTGCTGAGAGGAAGTGTTTCAAGTGTGGCAAAGGTGGTCATTTGGCTGCAGAGTGCCGGTCGAAGACTGTGACTTGTTTCAACTGTGGAGAGGTAGGTCATATCAGCCCACAGTGTCCTAAGCCGAAGAGAGAGAACCAGTCGGGAGGCAAGGTTTTTGCTTTATCGGGTTCTGAGACTTCTGCAGATGATCGTTTGATCCGAGGTACGTGTTATATTAATGGCTTTCCTCTTGTAGCTATTATTGACACAGGTGCGACTCATTCCTTTATATCTTTGGATTGTGCTGTGAAACTTAAGTTAGAGATATCTGAGATGCGTGGAAGTATGGTGATTGATACTCCTGCAAAGGGTTCAGTGACTACTACTTCAGTTTGTTTAAATTGTCCTTTGAGTATTTTTGGTAGAGACTTTGGGATAGACCTAGTGTGTCTTCCACTAGTGCAGATTGATGTTATTCTGGGTATGAACTGGTTGGTGTTTAACCGAGTTTATATCAATTGTTTTGATAAGACTGTGATCTTTCCTGAGATTGAGGAAGGAAAGAGTTTGTTTCTATCAGCAAGGCAGGTGAATGAGGAAGTAGCAGATGGGGCAGAGTTGTTTATGCTGTTAGCGACTTTGGAGGCTAAAGATAAACTAGTGATTTGCAATCTAGCCGTGGTGTGTGATTTTCCTGATGTGTTTCCGGAAGAAGTGAATGAATTACCGCCAGAGCGTGAAGTTGAGTTCTCGATTGATTTGGTACCTGGTACTAGGCCGATATCGATGGCTCCGTACCGTATGTCTGTTGTTGAGTTAACTGAATTAAAGAGTCAGTTGGAAGATCTGTTGGATAAGAAATTTATTCGTCCGAGTGTGTCACCGTGGGGTGCACCAGTGTTGTTGGTTAAGAAGAAAGAGGGTACTATGAGGTTGTGTGTGGACTACAGGCAACTGAATAAAGTGACGATCAAAAATCGGTATCCTTTGCCGAGGATTGATGATTTAATGGATCAGTTGGTTGGTGCGAGTGTGTTCAGCAAAATAGATTTGAGATCGGGATATCATCAGATACGTGTGAAAACTGAGGATATTCAGAAGACTGCTTTCAGAACGAGGTATGGACATTATGAGTATTCTGTAATGCCTTTTGGTGTGACTAATGCGCCTGGAGTATTTATGGAGTATATGAATAGGATTTTCCATCCGTACCTAGACAAGTTTGTTGTGGTGTTTATTGATGATATTTTGGTGTATTCGAAATCTGAAGAAGAGCATGCCGAACATTTGAGAGTGGTTTTGGGAATTCTACGAGAAAAGAAGTTATTCGCTAAACTGTCAAAGTGTGAATTTTGGTTAGAAGAGGTTAGTTTCTTGGTCATGTGATTTCAAGAGGCGGTGTTGCTGTTGATCCTTCTAAGATAGAAGCGGTATCTAAGTGGGAAGCTCCGAAGTCAGTTTTTGAGATAAGGAGTTTTCTTGGACTTGCAGGTTATTATAGGAAGTTCATTGAGGGATTTTCTATGTTGGCGTTACCGTTGACGATGTTGACTAGAAAGGGGCAAGCGTTTGTTTGGGACTCAAAATGTGAAGAAGGTTTCCAAGAGTTAAAGAGAAGGTTAACTACTGCTCCTATTCTGATATTACCGAGTTCGTCGGAATCATTTGAAGTTTACTGTGATGCTTCATTGTTGGGTTTGGGTGGCGTGTTGATGCAGAATAAGCAGGTCATAGCTTATGCTTCGAGACAGCTGAGGGTTCATGAGAGGAACTATCCGACGCACGATTTAGAGTTAGCAGCTGTTGTGTTTGTTCTAAAGTTATGGAGACATTACTTATATGGGTCAAGATTTGAAGTTTTCAGTGACCATAAAAGTTTAAAGTATTTGTTTGATCAGAAAGAGCTGAATATGAGACAGAGGAGATGGTTAGAATTTCTGAAAGATTATGACTTTGGTTTGAATTACCATCCGGGTAAAGCAAACGTAGTAGCTGATGCATTGAGTCGGAAATCATTGCATATGTCTATGTTAATGGTTAAGGAATTGGATTTGATTGAGCAGTTTAGAGACTTGAGTTTGGTGTGTGAGAGTACTCACAATAGTGTTAAATTGGGGATGTTGAAGTTAACGAGTGGTATTCTGGATGAGATCAGGGAGGGTCAGAAATCCGATGTGCTTTTGGTTGATAAGTTGACTCTAGTGAATCAAGGTCAAGGTGGTGAATTCAGAGTTGATGAGAATGGTGTTTTGAATTTTGGTAATCGGGTGTGTATTCCGGATGTTACCGAGCTTAAGAAGAGTATTCTTGAGGAAGGACATCGTAGTGGCCTGAGTATTCATCCTGGAGCTACGAAGATGTATCATGATTTGAAAAAGTTATTTTGGTGGCCGGGAATGAAAAGAGAAATTGCGAGTTTTGTTTATTCTTGTTTGACTTGTCAAAAGTCAAAGATTGAGCATCAGAAGCCGTTTGGACTAATGCAACCGTTGGCTATTCCAGAGTGGAAGTGGGATAGTATCAGTATGGATTTTGTTTCGGGTTTACCGAGGACGATTAAGAATTTTGAAGCTATTTGGGTGATTGTTGATAGATTGACGAAATCGGCTCATTTCATTCCGATCAGAATGGATTATCCGTTAGAGAGATTAGCCGAGTTGTATATTGAGAAAATTGTAAGTTTGCATGGTATTCCGTCGAGTATTGTTTCGGACAGAGATCCTAGATTTACATCGAAGTTTTGGGAAGGTTTGCAGAGGGCTTTGGGAACTAAGCTGAGATTGAGTTCTGCATATCATCCGCAGACTGATGGTCAGACTGAGAGGACGATTCAGTCACTAGAGGATCTTTTGAGGGCTTGTGTTTTGGAAAAGGGAGGTGCTTGGGATTGTTATTTACCTTTGATTGAGTTTACCTATAACAATAGTTTTCATTCGAGCATTGGTATGGCACCGTTTGAAGCTTTGTATGGTAGGAGATGTCGGACACCTTTATGTTGGTATGAGTCCGGTGAGAGTGATGTGGTTGGACCGGAGATTGTTCAACAAACTACAGAAAAGATTAAGATGATTCAGGAGAAGATGAGAATTGCTCAGAGTCGTCAGAAGAGTTATCATGACAAGAGGAGGAAGGCACTTGAGTTCCAAGAGGGAGATCATGTGTTTCTTCGTGTTACTCCGATAACTGGGGTTGGTCGAGCTTTGAAGTCGAAGAAGTTGACACCTCGATTTATTGGTCCTTATCAGATTTTGGAGAGGATAGGAGAGGTAGCCTATCGTATCGCTTTACCGCCGTCACTTGCGAAGTTGCATGATGTTTTCCATGTGTCTCAGTTGAGGAGGTACATTCCTGATCCGTCGCATGTGGTCCAAGTAGATGATGTACAGGTGAGAGATAACCTGACTGTTGAAACATCACCTATGAGGATTGAAGATCGAGAGTTGAAGCAGTTGCGGGGTAAAGAGATTGCCTTGGTGAAGGTAGCTTGGGGAGGACCAGCAGGTGGCAATGTGACTTGGGAACTTGAGAGTCAGATGAAGGAGTCTTATCCAGAGTTGTTCGCTTGAGGTATGTTTTCGAGGACGAAAACTCTTTTAGTGGGGGAGAGTTGTAACACCCCGATGAAATAAGGCTAATTATTTAATTTAAATTAATATAATATTTATTAATTTAATTAATTAATTGGGAATATTATTGGAATATTATTATTATTATTATTATTATTATTGGAATAAAAGTTGGAATTAGAAAAGGTCCCATTGGGTAAAAGAGAGTTTTCACGTGAAAACAGAGAACGACTCAAAAAGTGGAAAAGGGAAAAAGGGGCAAAGAGCCAGAGAACAAGGGTTGAAGAGAAGAAGAGCTCGAAGCTAAAGGATTGCCGGATTAATTCAGGTAAGGGGGGTTTATCAGCGTTTAATGGGTATTCTGGGATAACATGTAATGGGTAGTGATAAACCATTGATTTGACTCTGATTAGAATGATGTATGCTGAAAATTGTGAAATATTGGATGAACGAAATTGGATTATAATTGAAGGAAAATTCGTAGAGATTAGATGGAATAATGTTAGAATTGGTGAAATTGAATAGGGTATGAATTGTGTTAGATGATATGAACGATTACTGTGTAAAATTGGACTGTGGGAGGTTGAATTGGATAGATCTCATAGCAGAGAAAACCATAGCAGATCTGGAAATTCTGGTTTCTGGTCATACGCATATGGCACTAGGCAATACGCGTATGGGATGGTCTGGTACGCGTATGGCACTAGGCAATACGCGTATGGATGAGGAAGATGATGTTTTGAACGTGATTTTGTCTCTGTTGGTACGCGTATCAGGATGTGGTACGCGTAGCATACGCGTATGAGGCAGGCAATACGCGTATGGGTTTGGCTGAGAAATGGGCCATACGCGTATGGGACTAGGCAATACGCGTATGGGCAGGATTGTGATTTTCCTGAGCTATTGTTGTGCAGTTTTTAGCTGTTCAGCTGAGTAATGTAATTTAGCTGAGGTATGATATATTGGGGATCATTTCCCGTTGTTTTGAGTAGTATAAGTATTAGTAGAGTGTGCTAATACTGTGGTTGTTATTTGGCATGATCTGATATGCTTATGTGATAAAATACTGATGATGTGTGATGGTATGCATGATGCTGTGAATGTATCAGTTATGTGTGCATTTGTGAATAGACTGTTTTATGGCTTAGAGTGTGAGCATATGTCTATTCTTGAATTGTTGTTGATGATTTAGCATTGCTAGGTGATTAGCATGCATATTGTGGCCTTTATGGTGGTAGCTAATTCCCATGGCGAGGAATTAGTGAGTTAGTCATTATGGACTGTTGTTGATGTTTGCATGCTAGGTGAATTAGCGTGCATAGCATGGCCCTTGGGGTGGTAGCTAATTCCCATGGTGAGGAATTAGTGAGTGAGTCACTAGGTCTCAAATGAGTGGGACTAGTGAGCTTGGTAGCCGTACCTGGATTTGGTCGGTGAGGTTGAACTATATGTTCACGAATAGTCGGTACCGCATGCATGGAGTCTCATTGCATAATGTATATATGGCGTATAATATGATTGGATGTATTCCAGTATTATACGTGTGTTGTGTGTTGTGTTGATGTTGAGCATGATTGAGTTGATATTGCCGTTGTTGAATGTGTAATCTGATTTGGGTGATTAATGTGTTAAATTACTTAACATGACATGATATTTTATAATGCTTATTATATCGATTGAGGAACTCACCCTTACAACTATTTTTCAGGTAACGAGCAGTGATTGAGTAGGAGCTAGTGCTTGGAGTCTAGTGTAGTCTCCTTAGTGGGTCATGCTCTGATAGATGTAACATCGGGATGGGATGTTTTAAGTGTTTTATTGTTGGTTGTGAACCAGTTTACATGTATTGTGTTACATGTTTTGATATGATTGATTTGATCTTTATCCGCTGCGTATTATGCAAAATGTTTTATGTTTTGAAGAAATAAACGAGCATGACAGTTATTATGGTGAATGGTGTGAAATAATTGTGTGACACCCTTAATTGCATGATTACTCTGATTGATATATGTTGTTATTTTAAATTAAATATTTGGGGTATTTTAGAAGGGTGTTACAGTTTCCCCACACAATTTGCTTTATTAATTTTTTTATTTTATGCATTGCAATGGGATAAACCCCAAACAATATAGAAATTTAGTGAGAGGTTTTTCACCTCACAAATGCCCCGGACTAATCAAGCAATTTCTTGTAGTGGACAACTCGATTGATCCCTCGTTATCAGTTTGTCCCTTTTAAAACACTTTATTAATGCTTTCTCACAACAAATGTCTTTTTATTAACATTCTTTATTGACTTTCTATTAATTGAAAAATTCAAGTGTAACAATTATATTATATTTCCATTAAAAAATGTTTAAAAACATATTCGATGAATTTCATTTTCTAATTTTAAGTTTTAATATGTTAAATGTTATATTTTAAACCAAGCTTATTATTTTGCCGCATATTTATAATATTTGAATTAAAAAATTTAATATGTCAATTTTAATATCTTAAAATTGATTGAAAATAAACCATATTGAATTGAATTTGTTGAATTCAATTTTTTAAATAGTTATTCATAATGGAACCAAACAATTTATATTATAATGTTTTCTTCAAAACCATTCAAATCACCTTGAAAACACTCATACATTTTAAGGTGGTTTTATTCATAATCACGTTGATGGTTCTCCAATAAAACATAAAGTTCTTACACACTTTAAGTTCCAAAATTAAGAAAAAGTGCATCTTTTATTTTCAACAATCATAGTGATACATTGTAACTCATTATACAAAACAACAACACTTATTTCCAAGTTTAGAATTACACTGTCCACCTTTTACATATCCCTTATTGATGCAATCAGTAGAACAATTGGGACTACAACTCCCTATGCAGCAAAATCTTGGGTCTACGTCACTCCCACGAATACATATTGGCTTTTCAACTAATATTGGAGTCTTCAAACTTGTAACAATTTCTGAATCAAACAAAGACAATAACATTTTCAATTAAATCTAGTAAGTTATTTATCTAAACAATATATTACAAAAGATAGAAAAATATCTACTTACCAGATATCATAATAAAACTCATGCATAAAACAACTAGAATATAAGAAGATTGATAGCTTTTAGAAGTCATATTTTGAATTTCACCTTATGTGTTTACTTTTGATTTACAAGACACTAACATTACTTTCATTATATAGGCTAAAAAGTTATCTTAATGGTAATAAATATTAATATTTTATTTTATTTTATTTTATAAAGATTATTAAAATTGAATATATAGTCAAATGCAAAAAACATATATGTTTTATTCTTTATATATCCTTTACAAAATTGAATAAAAAAATATAAAGTATTGACTTCTAATGAGATAATTGGTAATAAATATTAATATTTTATTTATAAATTAGTTTTTAAAAATTGTTTTTGAAATGTGAAAATTGAAAAATTTATTTGGTAGTTTAATTTTCAATACTATTTTTAATAAGAGATTAAAAATATATTTAAATAGATAATTCATTTTAATTAGTAATAAAAATATTTTGTTATCTATAAATATAAATATAATTTAGTCACTAGTTATTTAATATAAGATCTAAGAATGCATGTCAACTATTTTTTTAATATTAATTATATAATTAATAAAATTTTATTTTAATAATAAGAGATTGACACATTAATTTCAAACAAATGATTTAAATCATTTTCATGACATTCATCATTACTATTTTTGTTTATAACTAATCACTTTCCTTTCCTCAATTTTATAAGAAATATAAATTATACTATAATATGATTGAAAATTTTAATTCTTATTGATTTTTTAGATTAAATTAGTTTTATTATTTAAGTATTATTAAAATTACAACTTTGCTAAGAAATATTGTAAGAGTATTTTTAGTTAGAAGCATTTTACTTTTTAAATATTCATGTTTATTATCTACTCCAATTGGAAAATAAGTGATAGATTTTAAAAATCAGATTGAATCAACGGATCAAATTGATTGAATTGCGAATCGGATGTGTCACCGATATATATATATATATATATATATATATATATATATATATATATATATATATATATATATATATATATATATATATATATATATATATATATATATAATATCAGCATATTAACTAATATATCTAACATAGTCAAAAATTAACATATATTAACTAATATCCAACAAATATAAACTAATAAAAACAAAAGATTAAAAGATTCATTTATTCAGATTTTTAAAAAACATGGAGAATAAATCTGTACCTTAGAGGAAAAATTAAACAACTTTGAATCTTTGATTTTATTCTCCTTGCAAAAGTATAAATATTTATTAAAAAAATAGAAAATGAATAAAATATATTAAAATTAGGGATTTGATATAATCCAAAAATCAAAAGTTTTTTTTTATAAAATTACCTTTTAAATGAGCCTGTTGAAGATTTTTTGATGAAAAATGTGAGTTTGGTGGTGGAAGATTGAGGTTAATGACGTAACATTGGGGGGAAATGAAAAAACCAGACAAGTAGAAAGAGAAATAGATGCTGAAGTGGTGGAGGAATGGGGAAATGAAAGTGGTGCATCAAATATATGATTGTATTTGAGGGGGCTCCCCATGCCAGTTGAACGATAATAAATAGTTAGGGTAGCTTCTCACAAATTATAATGACTTTATTAAAGAGACTGACGTGCGCTCAGGTGATGGGATAACGTGCAGATGCAACTCAAATTAGTTAGGGGTTATCCCTCAGAGATGCAACAGAAATATATGGCTAGGGTTACCCTTCACAAATGTAAACACCTTTATTAAAGTGACTGACACAAAGTAGTTGTGACAGGACAATATTAAAATGGTTGAAACTATTAGCTATGGGTTTCTGTTTCCCCTTGCTAATGTTATCGAAACTTTTAGCTAGGGGTTTCCCCTAAAAAATGGTCAATTTCAAAATTTAAAATATCCCTTCTTAAGATTTGGAGGGGTTTCTGTAACACCCCGATGAAATAAGGCTAATTATTTAATTTAAATTAATATAATATTTATTAATTTAATTAATTAATTGGGAATATTATTGGAATATTATTATTATTATTATTATTATTGGAATAAAAGTTGGAATTAGAAAAGGTCCCATTGGGTAAAAGAGAGTTTTCACGTGAAAACAGAGAACGACTCAAAAAGTGGAAAAGGGAAAAAGGGGCAAAGAGCCAGAGAACAAGGGTTGAAGAGAAGAAGAGCTCGAAGCTAAAGGATTGCCGGATTAACTCAGGTAAGGGGGGTTTATCAGCGTTTAATGGGTATTCTGGGATAACATGTACTGGGTAGTGATAAACCATTGATTTGACTCTGATTAGAATGATGTATGCTGAAAATTGTGAAATATTGGATGAACGAAATTGGATTATAATTGAAGGAAAATTCGTAGAGATTAGATGGAATAATGTTAGAATTGGTGAAATTGAATAGGGTATGAATTGTGTTAGATGATATGAACGATTACTGTGTAAAATTGGACTGTGGGAGGTTGAATTGGATAGATCTCGTAGCAGAGAAAACCATAGCAGATCTGGAAATTCTGGTTTCTGGTCATACGCGTATGGCACTAGGCAATACGCGTATGAGATGGTCTGGTACGCGTATGGCACTAGGCAATACGCGTATGGATGAGGAAGATGATGTTTTGAACGTGATTTTGTCTCTGTTGGTACGCGTATGAGGATGTGGTACGCGTAGCATACGCGTATGAGGCAGGCAATACGCGTATGGGACTAGGCAATACGCGTATGGGCAAGATTGTGATTTTCCTGAGCTGTTGTTGTGCAGTTTTTAGCTGTTCAGCTGAGTAATGTAATTTAGCTGAGGTATGATATATTGGGGATCATTTCCCGTTGTTTTGAGTAGTATAAGTATTAGTAGAGTGTGTTAATACTGTGGTTGTTATTTGGCATGATCTGATATGCTTATGTGATAAAATACTGATGATGTGTGATGGTATGCATGATGCTGTGAATGTATCAGTTATGTGTGCATTTGTGAATAGACTGTTTTATGGCTTAGAGTGTGAGCATATGTCTATTCTTGAATTGTTGTTGATGATTTAGCATTGCTAGGTGATTAGCATGCATATTGTGGCCTTTATGGTGGTAGCTAATTCCCATGGCGAGGAATTAGTGAGTTAGTCATTATGGACTGTTGTTGATGTTTGCATGCTAGGTGAATTAGCGTGCATAGCATGGCCCTTGGGGTGGTAGCTAATTCCCATGGTGAGGAATTAGTGAGTGAGTCACTAGGTCTCAAATGAGTGGGACTAGTGAGCTTGGTAGCCGTACCTGGATTTGGTCGGTGAGGTTGAACTATATGTTCACGAATAGTCGGTACCGCATGCATGGAGTCTCATTGCATAATGTATGTATGGCGTATAATATGATTGGATGTATTCCAGTATTATACGTGTGTTGTGTGTTGTGTTGATGTTGAGCATGATTGAGTTGATATTGCCGTTGTTGAATGTGTAATCTGATTTGGGTGATTAATGTGTTAAATTACTTAACATGACATGATATTTTATAATGCTTATTATATCGATTGAGGAACTCAGCCTTACAACTATTTTTCAGGTAACGAGCAGTGATTGAGTAGGAGCTAGTGCTTGGAGTCTAGTGTAGTCTCCTTAGTGGGTCATGCTCTGATAGATGTAACATCGGGATGGGATGTTTTAAGTGTTTTATTGTTGGTTGTGAACCAGTTTACATGTATTGTGTTACATGTTTTGATATGATTGATTTGATCTTTATCCGCTGCGTATTATGCAAAATGTTTTATGTTTTGAAGAAATAAACGAGCATGACAGTTATTATGGTGAATGGTGTGAAATAATTGTGTGACACCCTTAATTGCATGATTACTCTGATTGATATATGTTGTTATTTTAAATTAAATATTTGGGGTATTTTAGAAGGGTGTTACAGTGGACAACTCGATTGATCCCTCGTTATCAGTTTGTCCCTCTTTAAAACACTTTATTAATGCTTTCTCACAACAAATGTCTTTTTATTAACATTCTTTATTGACTTTCTATTAATTGAAAAATTCAAGTGTAACAATTATATTATATTTCCATTAAAAAATGTTTAAAAACATATTCGATGAATTTCATTTTCTAATTTTAAGTTTTAATATGTTAAATGTTATATTTTAAACCAAGCTTATTATTTTGCCGCATATTTATAATATTTGAATTAAAAAATTTAATATGTCAATTTTAATATCTTAAAATTGATTGAAAATAAACCATATTGAATTGAATTTGTTGAATTCAATTTTTTAAATAGTTATTCATAATGGAACCAAACAATTTATATTATAATGTTTTCTTCAAAACCATTCAAATCACCTTGAAAACACTCATACATTTTAAGGTGGTTTTATTCATAATCAAGTTGATGGTTCTCCAATAAAACATAAAGTTCTTACACACTTTAAGTTCCAAAATTAAGAAAAAGTGCATCTTTTATTTTCAACAATCATAGTGATACATTGTAACTCATTATACAAAACAACAACACTTATTTCCAAGTTTAGAATTACACTGTCCACCTTTTACATATCCCTTATTGATGCAATCAGTAGAACAATTGGGACTACAACTCCCTATGCAGCAAAATCTTGGGTCTACGTCACTCCCACGAATACATATTGGCTTTTCAACTAATATTGGAGTCTTCAAACTTGTAACAATTTCTGAATCAAACAAAGACAATAACATTTTCAATTAAATCTAGTAAGTTATTTATCTAAACAATATATTACAAAAGATAGAAAAATATCTACTTACCAGATATCATAATAAAACTCATGCATAAAACAACTAGAATATAAGAAGATTGATAGCTTTTAGAAGTCATATTTTGAATTTCACCTTATGTGTTTACTTTTGATTTACAAGACACTAACATTACTTTCATTATATAGGCTAAAAAGTTATCTTAATGGTAATAAATATTAATATTTTATTTTATTTTATTTTATAAAGATTATTAAAATTGAATATATAGTCAAATGCAAAAAATATATATGTTTTATTCTTTATATATCCTTTACAAAATTGAATAAAAAAATATAAAGTATTGACTTCTAATGAGATAATTGGTAATAAATATTAATATTTTATTTATAAACTAGTTTTTAAAAATTGTTTTTGAAATGTGAAAATTGAAAAATTTATTTGGTAGTTTAATTTTCAATACTATTTTTAATAAGAGATTAAAAATATATTTAAATAGATAATTCTTTTTAATTAGTAATAAAATATATTTTTTTATCTATAAATATAAATATAATTTAGTCACTAGTTATTTAATATAAGATCTAAGAATGCATGTCAACTATTTTTTTAATATTAATTATATAATTAATAAAATTTTATTTTAATAATAAGAGATTGACACATAATTTCAAACAAATGATTTAAATCATTTTCATGACATTCATCATTACTATTTTTGTTTATAACTAATCACTTTCTCTTCCTCAATTTTATAAGAAATATAAATTATACTATAATATGATTGAAAATTTTAATTCTTATTGATTTTTCTGTTAAATTAGTTTTATTATTTAAGTATTATTAAAATTACAACTTTGCTAAGAAATATTGTAAGAGTATTATTAGTTAGAAGCATTTTACTTTTTAAATATTCATGTTTATTATCTACTCCAATTGGAAAATAAGTGATAGATTTTAAAAATCGGATTGAATCAACGGATCAAATTGATTGAATTGAGAATCGGATGTGTCACCGATATATATATATATATATATATATCAGCATATTAACTAATATATCTAACATAGTCAAATATTAACATATATTAATTAATATCCAACAAATATAAACTAATAACAACAAAAGATTCAAAGATTCATTTATTCAGATTTTTAAAAAACATGGAGAAGAAATGTGTACCTTAGAGGAAAAATTAAACAACTTTGAATCTTTGATTTTATTCTCCTTGCAAAAGTTTAAATATTTATTAAAAAAATAGAAAATGAATAAAATATATTAAAATTAGGGATTTGATATAATCCAAAAATCAAAAGTTTTTTTTTATAAAATTACCTTTAAATAAGCCTGTTGAAGATTTTTTGATGAAAAATATGAGTTTGGTGGTGGAAGAGTGAGGTTAATGACGTAACATTGGGGGAAATGAAAAAACCAGACAAGTAGAAAGAGAAATAGATGCTGAAGTGGTGGAGGAATGGGGAAATGAAAGTGGTGCATCAAATATATGATTGTATTTGAGGGGGCTCCCCATGCCAGTTGAACGATAATAAATAGTTAGGGTAGCTTCTCACAAATTATAATGACTTTATTAAAGAGACTGACGTGCGCTCAGGTGATGGGATAACGTGCAGATGCAACTCAAATTAGTTAGGGGTTGTCCCTCAGAAATCCAACAGAAATATATGGCTAGGGGTTACCCTTCACAATGTAAACACCTTTATTAAAGTGACTGACACAAAGTAGTTGTGACAGGACAATTTTAAAATGGTTGAAACTATTAGCTATGGGTTTCTGTTTCCCCTTGCTAATGTTACCGAAACTTTTAGCTAGGGGTTTCCCCTAAAAAATGGTCAATTTCAAAATTTAAAATATCCCTTCTTAAGATTTGGAGGGGTTGCCCCACACAATTTGCTTTATTAATTTTTTTATTTTATGCATTGCAATGGGATAAACCCCAAACAATATAGAAATTTAGTGAGAGGTTTTTCACCTCACAAATGCCCCGGACTAATCAAGCAATTTCTTGTAGTGGACAACTCGGTTGATCCCTCGTTATCAGTTTGTCCCTCTTTAAAACACTTTATTAATGCTTTCTCACAACAAATGTCTTTTTATTAACATTCTTTATTGACTTTCTATTAATTGAAAAATTCAAGTGTAACAATTATATTATATTTCCATTAAAAAATGTTTAAAAACATATTCGATGAATTTCATTTTCTAATTTTAAGTTTTAATATGTTAAATGTTATATTTTAAACCAAGCTTATTATTTTGCCGCATATTTATAATATTTGAATTAAAAAATTTAATATGTCAATTTTAATATCTTAAAATTGATTGAAAATAAACCATATTGAATTGAATTTGTTGAATTCAATTTTTTAAATAGTTATTCATAATGGAACCAAACAATTTATATTATAATGTTTTCTTCAAAACCATTCAAATCACCTTGAAAACACTCATACATTTTATGGTGGTTTTATTCATAATCAAGTTGATGGTTCTCCAATAAAACATAAAGTTCTTACACACTTTAAGTTCCAAAATTAAGAAAAAGTGCATCTTTTATTTTCAACAATCATAGTGATACATTGTAACTCATTATACAAAACAACAACACTTATTTCCAAGTTTAGAATTACACTGTCCACCTTTTACATATCCCTTATTGATGCAATCAGTAGAACAATTGGGACTACAACTCCCTATGCAGCAAAATCTTGGGTCTACGTCACTCCCACGAATACATATTGGCTTTTCAACTAATATTGGAGTCTTCAAACTTGTAACAATTTCTGAATCAAACAAAGACAATAACATTTTCAATTAAATCTTGTAAGTTATTTATCTAAACAATATATTACAAAAGATAGAAAAATATCTACTTACCAGATATCATAATAAAACTCATGCATAAAACAACTAGAATATAAGAAGATTGATAGCTTTTAGAAGTCATATTTTGAATTTCACCTTATGTGTTTACTTTTGATTTACAAGACACTAACATTACTTTCATTATATAGGCTAAAAAGTTATCTTAATGGTAATAAATATTAATATTTTATTTTATTTTATTTTATAAAGATTATTAAAATTGAATATATAGTCAAATGCAAAAAATATATATGTTTTATTCTTTATATATCCTTTACAAAATTGAATAAAAAAATATAAAGTATCGACTTCTAATGAGATAATTGGTAATAAATATTAATATTTTATTTATAAACTAGTTTTTAAAAATTGTTTTTGAAATGTGAAAATTGAAAAAATTTATTTGGTAGTTTAATTTTCAATACTATTTTTAATAAGAGATTAAAAATATATTTAAATAGATAATTCTTTTTAATTAGTAATAAAATATATTTTGTTATCTATAAATATAAATATAATTTAGTCACTAGTTATTTAATATAAGATCTAAGAATGCATGTCAACTATTTTTTTAATATTAATTATATAATTAATAAAATTTTATTTTAATAATAAGAGATTGACACATAATTTCAAACAAATGATTTAAATCATTTTCATGACATTCATCATTACTATTTTTGTTTATAACTAATCACTTTCTCTTCCTCAATTTTATAAGAAATATAAATTATACTATCATATGATTGAAAATTTTAATTCTTATTGATTTTTCTGTCTAAATTAGTTTTATTATTTAAGTATTATTAAAATTACAACTTTGCTAAGAAATATTGTAAGAGTATTATTAGTTAGAAGCATTTTACTTTTTAAATATTCATGTTTATTATCTACTCCAATTGGAAAATAAGTGATAGATTTTAAAAATCGGATTGAATCAACGGATCAAATTGATTGAATTGAGAATCGGATGTGTCACCGATATATATATATATATATATATATATATATATATATATATATATATATATATATATATATATATATATATATATATATATCAGCATATTAACTAATATATCTAACATAGTCAAATATTAACATATATTAACTAATATCCAACAAATATAAACTTATAACAACAAAAGATTCAAAGATTCATAATTCAGATTTTTAAAAAACATGGAGAAGAAATGTGTACCTTAGAGGAAAAATTAAACAACTTTGAATCTTTGATTTTATTCTCCTTGCAAAAGTTTAAATATTTATTAAAAAAATAGAAAATGAATAAAATATATTAAAATTAGGGATTTGATATAATCCAAAAATCAAAAGATTTTTTTTTATAAAATTACCCTTTAAATAAGCCTGTTGAAGATTTTTTGATGAAAAATATGAGTTTGGTGGTGGAAGAGTGAGGTTAATGACGTAACATTGGGGGAAATGAAAAAATCAGACAAGTAGAAAGAGAAATAGATGTTGAAGTGGTGGAGCAATGGGGAAATGAAAGTGGTGCATCAAATATATGATTGTATTTGAGGGGGCTCCCCATGCCAGTTGAACGATAATAAATAGTTAGGGTAGCTCATCACAAATTATAATGACTTTATTAAAGAGACTGACGTACGCTCAGGTGATGGGATAACGTGCAGATGCAACTCAAATTAGTTAGGGGTTGTCCCTCAGAAATCCAATAGAAATATATGGCTAGGGGTTACCCTTCACAATTGTAAACATCTTTATTAAAGTGACTGACACAGAGTAGTTGTGACAGGACAATTTTAAAATGGTTGAAACTATTAGCTATGGGTTTCTGTTTCCCCTTGCTAATGTTACCGAAACTTTTAGCTAGGGGTTTCCCCTAAAAAATGGTCAATTTCAAAATTTAAAATATCCCTTCTTAAGATTTGGAGGGGTTGCCCCACACAATTTGCTTTATTAATTTTTTTATTTTATGCATTGCAATGGGATAAACCCCAAACAATATAGAAATTTAGTGAGAGGTTTTTCACCTCAAAATGCCCCGGACTAATCAAGCAATTTCTTGTAGTGGACAACTCGGTTGATCCCTCGTTATCAGTTTGTCCCTCTTTAAAACACTTTATTAATGCTTTCTCACAACAAATGTCTTTTTATTAACATTCTTTATTGACTTTCTATTAATTGAAAAATTCAAGTGTAACAATTATATTATATTTCCATTAAAAAATGTTTAAAAACATATTCGATGAATTTCATTTTCTAATTTTAAGTTTTAATATGTTAAATGTTATATTTTAAACCAAGCTTATTATTTTGCCGCATATTTATAATATTTGAATTAAAAAATTTAATATGTCAATTTTAATATCTTAAAATTGATTGAAAATAAACCATATTGAATTGAATTTGTTGAATTCAATTTTTTAAATAGTTATTCATAATGGAACCAAACAATTTATATTATAATGTTTTCTTCAAAACCATTCAAATCACCTTGAAAACACTCATACATTTTATGGTGGTTTTATTCATAATCAAGTTGATGGTTCTCCAATAAAACATAAAGTTCTTACACACTTTAAGTTCCAAAATTAAGAAAAAGTGCATCTTTTATTTTCAACAATCATAGTGATACATTGTAACTCATTATACAAAACAACAACACTTATTTCCAAGTTTAGAATTACACTGTCCACCTTTTACATATCCCTTATTGATGCAATCAGTAGAACAATTGGGACTACAACTCCCTATGCAGCAAAATCTTGGGTCTACGTCACTCCCACGAATACATATTGGCTTTTCAACTAATATTGGAGTCTTCAAACTTGTAACAATTTCTGAATCAAACAAAGACAATAACATTTTCAATTAAATCTTGTAAGTTATTTATCTAAACAATATATTACAAAAGATAGAAAAATATCTACTTACCAGATATCATAATAAAACTCATGCATAAAACAACTAGAATATAAGAAGATTGATAGCTTTTAGAAGTCATATTTTGAATTTCACCTTATGTGTTTACTTTTGATTTACAAGACACTAACATTACTTTCATTATATAGGCTAAAAAGTTATCTTAATGGTAATAAATATTAATATTTTATTTTATTTTATTTTATAAAGATTATTAAAATTGAATATATAGTCAAATGCAAAAAATATATATGTTTTATTCTTTATATATCCTTTACAAAATTGAATAAAAAAATATAAAGTATTGACTTCTAATGAGATAATTGGTAATAAATATTAATATTTTATTTATAAACTAGTTTTTAAAAATTGTTTTTGAAATGTGAAAATTGAAAAAATTTATTTGGTAGTTTAATTTTCAATACTATTTTTAATAAGAGATTAAAAATATATTTAAATAGATAATTCTTTTTAATTAGTAATAAAATATATTTTGTTATCTATAAATATAAATATAATTTAGTCACTAGTTATTTAATATAAGATCTAAGAATGCATGTCAACTATTTTTTTAATATTAATTATATAATTAATAAAATTTTATTTTAATAATAAGAGATTGACACATAATTTCAAACAAATGATTTAAATCATTTTCATGACATTCATCATTACTATTTTTGTTTATAACTAATCACTTTCTCTTCCTCAATTTTATAAGAAATATAAATTATACTATCATATGATTGAAAATTTTAATTCTTATTGATTTTTCTGTCTAAATTAGTTTTATTATTTAAGTATTATTAAAATTACAACTTTGCTAAGAAATATTGTAAGAGTATTATTAGTTAGAAGCATTTTACTTTTTAAATATTCATGTTTATTATCTACTCCAATTGGAAAATAAGTGATAGATTTTAAAAATCGGATTGAATCAACGGATCAAATTGATTGAATTGAGAATCGGATGTGTCACCGATATATATATATATATATATATATATATATATATATATATATATATATATATCAGCATATTAACTAATATATCTAACATAGTCAAATATTAACATATATTAACTAATATCCAACAAATATAAACTTATAACAACAAAAGATTCAAAGATTCATAAATTCAGATTTTTAAAAAACATGGAGAAGAAATGTGTACCTTAGAGGAAAAATTAAACAACTTTGAATCTTTGATTTTATTCTCCTTGCAAAAGTTTAAATATTTATTAAAAAAATAGAAAATGAATAAAATATATTAAAATTAGGGATTTGATATAATCCAAAAATCAAAAGATTTTTTTTTATAAAATTACCCTTTAAATAAGCCTGTTGAAGATTTTTTGATGAAAAATATGAGTTTGGTGGTGGAAGAGTGAGGTTAATGACGTAACATTGGGGGAAATGAAAAAATCAGACAAGTAGAAAGAGAAATAGATGTTGAAGTGGTGGAGCAATGGGGAAATGAAAGTGGTGCATCAAATATATGATTGTATTTGAGGGGGCTCCCCATGCCAGTTGAACGATAATAAATAGTTAGGGTAGCTCATCACAAATTATAATGACTTTATTAAAGAGACTGACGTACGCTCAGGTGATGGGATAACGTGCAGATGCAACTCAAATTAGTTAGGGGTTGTCCCTCAGAAATCCAATAGAAATATATGGCTAGGGGTTACCCTTCACAATTGTAAACATCTTTATTAAAGTGACTGACACAGAGTAGTTGTGACAGGACAATTTTAAAATGGTTGAAACTATTAGCTATGGGTTTCTGTTTCCCCTTGCTAATGTTACCGAAACTTTTAGCTAGGGGTTTCCCCTAAAAAATGGTCAATTTCAAAATTTAAAATATCCCTTCTTAAGATTTGGAGGGGTTGCCCCACACAATTTGCTTTATTAATTTTTTTATTTTATGCATTGCAATGGGATAAACCCCAAACAATATAGAAATTTAGTGAGAGGTTTTTCACCTCACAAATGCCCCGGACTAATCAAGCAATTTCTTGTAGTGGACAACTCGGTTGATCCCTCGTTATCAGTTTGTCCCTCTTTAAAACACTTTATTAATGCTTTCTCACAACAAATGTCTTTTTATTAACATTCTTTATTGACTTTCTATTAATTGAAAAATTCAAGTGTAACAATTATATTATATTTCCATTAAAAAATGTTTAAAAACATATTCGATGAATTTCATTTTCTAATTTTAAGTTTTAATATGTTAAATGTTATATTTTAAACCAAGCTTATTATTTTGCCGCATATTTATAATATTTGAATTAAAAAATTTAATATGTCAATTTTAATATCTTAAAATTGATTGAAAATAAACCATATTGAATTGAATTTGTTGAATTCAATTTTTTAAATAGTTATTCATAATGGAACCAAACAATTTATATTATAATGTTTTCTTCAAAACCATTCAAATCACCTTGAAAACACTCATACATTTTATGGTGGTTTTATTCATAATCAAGTTGATGGTTCTCCAATAAAACATAAAGTTCTTACACACTTTAAGTTCCAAAATTAAGAAAAAGTGCATCTTTTATTTTCAACAATCATAGTGATACATTGTAACTCATTATACAAAACAACAACACTTATTTCCAAGTTTAGAATTACACTGTCCACCTTTTACATATCCCTTATTGATGCAATCAGTAGAACAATTGGGACTACAACTCCCTATGCAGCAAAATCTTGGGTCTACGTCACTCCCACGAATACATATTGGCTTTTCAACTAATATTGGAGTCTTCAAACTTGTAACAATTTCTGAATCAAACAAAGACAATAACATTTTCAATTAAATCTTGTAAGTTATTTATCTAAACAATATATTACAAAAGATAGAAAAATATCTACTTACCAGATATCATAATAAAACTCATGCATAAAACAACTAGAATATAAGAAGATTGATAGCTTTTAGAAGTCATATTTTGAATTTCACCTTATGTGTTTACTTTTGATTTACAAGACACTAACATTACTTTCATTATATAGGCTAAAAAGTTATCTTAATGGTAATAAATATTAATATTTTATTTTATTTTATTTTATAAAGATTATTAAAATTGAATATATAGTCAAATGCAAAAAATATATATGTTTTATTCTTTATATATCCTTTACAAAATTGAATAAAAAAATATAAAGTATTGACTTCTAATGAGATAATTGGTAATAAATATTAATATTTTATTTATAAACTAGTTTTTAAAAATTGTTTTTGAAATGTGAAAATTGAAAAAATTTATTTGGTAGTTTAATTTTCAATACTATTTTTAATAAGAGATTAAAAATATATTTAAATAGATAATTCTTTTTAATTAGTAATAAAATATATTTTGTTATCTATAAATATAAATATAATTTAGTCACTAGTTATTTAATATAAGATCTAAGAATGCATGTCAACTATTTTTTTAATATTAATTATATAATTAATAAAATTTTATTTTAATAATAAGAGATTGACACATAATTTCAAACAAATGATTTAAATCATTTTCATGACATTCATCATTACTATTTTTGTTTATAACTAATCACTTTCTCTTCCTCAATTTTATAAGAAATATAAATTATACTATCATATGATTGAAAATTTTAATTCTTATTGATTTTTCTGTCTAAATTAGTTTTATTATTTAAGTATTATTAAAATTACAACTTTGCTAAGAAATATTATAAGAGTATTATTAGTTAGAAGCATTTTACTTTTTAAATATTCATGTTTATTATCTACTCCAATTGGAAAATAAGTGATAGATTTTAAAAATCGGATTGAATCAACGGATCAAATTGATTGAATTGAGAATCGGATGTGTCACCGATATATATATATATATATATATATATATATATATATATATATATATATATATATATATATATATATATATATATATATATATATCAGCATATTAACTAATATATCTAACATAGTCAAATATTAACATATATTAACTAATATCCAACAAATATAAACTTATAACAACAAAAGATTCAAAGATTCATAAATTCAGATTTTTAAAAAACATGGAGAAGAAATGTGTACCTTAGAGGAAAAATTAAACAACTTTGAATCTTTGATTTTATTCTCCTTGCAAAAGTTTAAATATTTATTAAAAAAATAGAAAATGAATAAAATATATTAAAATTAGGGATTTGATATAATCCAAAAATCAAAAGATTTTTTTTTATAAAATTACCCTTTAAATAAGCCTGTTGAAGATTTTTTGATGAAAAATATGAGTTTGGTGGTGGAAGAGTGAGGTTAATGACGTAACATTGGGGGAAATGAAAAAATCAGACAAGTAGAAAGAGAAATAGATGTTGAAGTGGTGGAGCAATGGGGAAATGAAAGTGGTGCATCAAATATATGATTGTATTTGAGGGGGCTCCCCATGCCAGTTGAACGATAATAAATAGTTAGGGTAGCTCATCACAAATTATAATGACTTTATTAAAGAGACTGACGTACGCTCAGGTGATGGGATAACGTGCAGATGCAACTCAAATTAGTTAGGGGTTGTCCCTCAGAAATCCAATAGAAATATATGGCTAGGGGTTACCCTTCACAATTGTAAACATCTTTATTAAAGTGACTGACACAGAGTAGTTGTGACAGGACAATTTTAAAATGGTTGAAACTATTAGCTATGGGTTTCTGTTTCCCCTTGCTAATGTTACCGAAACTTTTAGCTAGGGGTTTCCCCTAAAAAATGGTCAATTTCAAAATTTAAAATATCCCTTCTTAAGATTTGGAGGGGTTGCCCCACACAATTTGCTTTATTAATTTTTTTATTTTATGCATTGCAATGGGATAAACCCCAAACAATATAGAAATTTAGTGAGAGGTTTTTCACCTCACAAATGCCCCGGACTAATCAAGCAATTTCTTGTAGTGGACAACTCGGTTGATCCCTCGTTATCAGTTTGTCCCTCTTTAAAACACTTTATTAATGCTTTCTCACAACAAATGTCTTTTTATTAACATTCTTTATTGACTTTCTATTAATTGAAAAATTCAAGTGTAACAATTATATTATATTTCCATTAAAAAATGTTTAAAAACATATTCGATGAATTTCATTTTCTAATTTTAAGTTTTAATATGTTAAATGTTATATTTTAAACCAAGCTTATTATTTTGCCGCATATTTATAATATTTGAATTAAAAAATTTAATATGTCAATTTTAATATCTTAAAATTGATTGAAAATAAACCATATTGAATTGAATTTGTTGAATTCAATTTTTTAAATAGTTATTCATAATGGAACCAAACAATTTATATTATAATGTTTTCTTCAAAACCATTCAAATCACCTTGAAAACACTCATACATTTTATGGTGGTTTTATTCATAATCAAGTTGATGGTTCTCCAATAAAACATAAAGTTCTTACACACTTTAAGTTCCAAAATTAAGAAAAAGTGCATCTTTTATTTTCAACAATCATAGTGATACATTGTAACTCATTATACAAAACAACAACACTTATTTCCAAGTTTAGAATTACACTGTCCACCTTTTACATATCCCTTATTGATGCAATCAGTAGAACAATTGGGACTACAACTCCCTATGCAGCAAAATCTTGGGTCTACGTCACTCCCACGAATACATATTGGCTTTTCAACTAATATTGGAGTCTTCAAACTTGTAACAATTTCTGAATCAAACAAAGACAATAACATTTTCAATTAAATCTTGTAAGTTATTTATCTAAACAATATATTACAAAAGATAGAAAAATATCTACTTACCAGATATCATAATAAAACTCATGCATAAAACAACTAGAATATAAGAAGATTGATAGCTTTTAGAAGTCATATTTTGAATTTCACCTTATGTGTTTACTTTTGATTTACAAGACACTAACATTACTTTCATTATATAGGCTAAAAAGTTATCTTAATGGTAATAAATATTAATATTTTATTTTATTTTATTTTATAAAGATTATTAAAATTGAATATATAGTCAAATGCAAAAAATATATATGTTTTATTCTTTATATATCCTTTACAAAATTGAATAAAAAAATATAAAGTATTGACTTCTAATGAGATAATTGGTAATAAATATTAATATTTTATTTATAAACTAGTTTTTAAAAATTGTTTTTGAAATGTGAAAATTGAAAAAATTTATTTGGTAGTTTAATTTTCAATACTATTTTTAATAAGAGATTAAAAATATATTTAAATAGATAATTCTTTTTAATTAGTAATAAAATATATTTTGTTATCTATAAATATAAATATAATTTAGTCACTAGTTATTTAATATAAGATCTAAGAATGCATGTCAACTATTTTTTTAATATTAATTATATAATTAATAAAATTTTATTTTAATAATAAGAGATTGACACATAATTTCAAACAAATGATTTAAATCATTTTCATGACATTCATCATTACTATTTTTGTTTATAACTAATCACTTTCTCTTCCTCAATTTTATAAGAAATATAAATTATACTATCATATGATTGAAAATTTTAATTCTTATTGATTTTTCTGTCTAAATTAGTTTTATTATTTAAGTATTATTAAAATTACAACTTTGCTAAGAAATATTGTAAGAGTATTATTAGTTAGAAGCATTTTACTTTTTAAATATTCATGTTTATTATCTACTCCAATTGGAAAATAAGTGATAGATTTTAAAAATCGGATTGAATCAACGGATCAAATTGATTGAATTGAGAATCGGATGTGTCACCGATATATATATATATATATATATATATATATATATATATATATATATATATATATATATATATATATATATATATATATATATATAAGCATATTAACTAATATATCTAACATAGTCAAATATTAACATATATTAACTAATATCCAACAAATATAAACTTATAACAACAAAAGATTCAAAGATTCATAAATTCAGATTTTTAAAAAACATGGAGAAGAAATGTGTACCTTAGAGGAAAAATTAAACAACTTTGAATCTTTGATTTTATTCTCCTTGCAAAAGTTTAAATATTTATTAAAAAAATAGAAAATGAATAAAATATATTAAAATTAGGGATTTGATATAATCCAAAAATCAAAAGATTTTTTTTTATAAAATTACCCTTTAAATAAGCCTGTTGAAGATTTTTTGATGAAAAATATGAGTTTGGTGGTGGAAGAGTGAGGTTAATGACGTAACATTGGGGGAAATGAAAAAATCAGACAAGTAGAAAGAGAAATAGATGTTGAAGTGGTGGAGCAATGGGGAAATGAAAGTGGTGCATCAAATATATGATTGTATTTGAGGGGGCTCCCCATGCCAGTTGAACGATAATAAATAGTTAGGGTAGCTCATCACAAATTATAATGACTTTATTAAAGAGACTGACGTACGCTCAGGTGATGGGATAACGTGCAGATGCAACTCAAATTAGTTAGGGGTTGTCCCTCAGAAATCCAATAGAAATATATGGCTAGGGGTTACCCTTCACAATTGTAAACATCTTTATTAAAGTGACTGACACAGAGTAGTTGTGACAGGACAATTTTAAAATGGTTGAAACTATTAGCTATGGGTTTCTGTTTCCCCTTGCTAATGTTACCGAAACTTTTAGCTAGGGGTTTCCCCTAAAAAATGGTCAATTTCAAAATTTAAAATATCCCTTCTTAAGATTTGGAGGGGTTGCCCCACACAATTTGCTTTATTAATTTTTTTATTTTATGCATTGCAATGGGATAAACCCCAAACAATATAGAAATTTAGTGAGAGGTTTTTCACCTCACAAATGCCCCGGACTAATCAAGCAATTTCTTGTAGTGGACAACTCGGTTGATCCCTCGTTATCAGTTTGTCCCTCTTTAAAACACTTTATTAATGCTTTCTCACAACAAATGTCTTTTTATTAACATTCTTTATTGACTTTCTATTAATTGAAAAATTCAAGTGTAACAATTATATTATATTTCCATTAAAAAATGTTTAAAAACATATTCGATGAATTTCATTTTCTAATTTTAAGTTTTAATATGTTAAATGTTATATTTTAAACCAAGCTTATTATTTTGCCGCATATTTATAATATTTGAATTAAAAAATTTAATATGTCAATTTTAATATCTTAAAATTGATTGAAAATAAACCATATTGAATTGAATTTGTTGAATTCAATTTTTTAAATAGTTATTCATAATGGAACCAAACAATTTATATTATAATGTTTTCTTCAAAACCATTCAAATCACCTTGAAAACACTCATACATTTTATGGTGGTTTTATTCATAATCAAGTTGATGGTTCTCCAATAAAACATAAAGTTCTTACACACTTTAAGTTCCAAAATTAAGAAAAAGTGCATCTTTTATTTTCAACAATCATAGTGATACATTGTAACTCATTATACAAAACAACAACACTTATTTCCAAGTTTAGAATTACACTGTCCACCTTTTACATATCCCTTATTGATGCAATCAGTAGAACAATTGGGACTACAACTCCCTATGCAGCAAAATCTTGGGTCTACGTCACTCCCACGAATACATATTGGCTTTTCAACTAATATTGGAGTCTTCAAACTTGTAACAATTTCTGAATCAAACAAAGACAATAACATTTTCAATTAAATCTTGTAAGTTATTTATCTAAACAATATATTACAAAAGATAGAAAAATATCTACTTACCAGATATCATAATAAAACTCATGCATAAAACAACTAGAATATAAGAAGATTGATAGCTTTTAGAAGTCATATTTTGAATTTCACCTTATGTGTTTACTTTTGATTTACAAGACACTAACATTACTTTCATTATATAGGCTAAAAAGTTATCTTAATGGTAATAAATATTAATATTTTATTTTATTTTATTTTATAAAGATTATTAAAATTGAATATATAGTCAAATGCAAAAAATATATATGTTTTATTCTTTATATATCCTTTACAAAATTGAATAAAAAAATATAAAGTATTGACTTCTAATGAGATAATTGGTAATAAATATTAATATTTTATTTATAAACTAGTTTTTAAAAATTGTTTTTGAAATGTGAAAATTGAAAAAATTTATTTGGTAGTTTAATTTTCAATACTATTTTTAATAAGAGATTAAAAATATATTTAAATAGATAATTCTTTTTAATTAGTAATAAAATATATTTTGTTATCTATAAATATAAATATAATTTAGTCACTAGTTATTTAATATAAGATCTAAGAATGCATGTCAACTATTTTTTTAATATTAATTATATAATTAATAAAATTTTATTTTAATAATAAGAGATTGACACATAATTTCAAACAAATGATTTAAATCATTTTCATGACATTCATCATTACTATTTTTGTTTATAACTAATCACTTTCTCTTCCTCAATTTTATAAGAAATATAAATTATACTATCATATGATTGAAAATTTTAATTCTTATTGATTTTTCTGTCTAAATTAGTTTTATTATTTAAGTATTATTAAAATTACAACTTTGCTAAGAAATATTGTAAGAGTATTATTAGTTAGAAGCATTTTACTTTTTAAATATTCATGTTTATTATCTACTCCAATTGGAAAATAAGTGATAGATTTTAAAAATCGGATTGAATCAACGGATCAAATTGATTGAATTGAGAATCGGATGTGTCACCGATATATATATATATATATATATATATATATATATATATATATATATATATATATATATATATATATATATATATATATATATATATATATATATATATATCAGCATATTAACTAATATATCTAACATAGTCAAATATTAACATATATTAACTAATATCCAACAAATATAAACTTATAACAACAAAAGATTCAAAGATTCATAAATTCAGATTTTTAAAAAACATGGAGAAGAAATGTGTACCTTAGAGGAAAAATTAAACAACTTTGAATCTTTGATTTTATTCTCCTTGCAAAAGTTTAAATATTTATTAAAAAAATAGAAAATGAATAAAATATATTAAAATTAGGGATTTGATATAATCCAAAAATCAAAAGATTTTTTTTTATAAAATTACCCTTTAAATAAGCCTGTTGAAGATTTTTTGATGAAAAATATGAGTTTGGTGGTGGAAGAGTGAGGTTAATGACGTAACATTGGGGGAAATGAAAAAATCAGACAAGTAGAAAGAGAAATAGATGTTGAAGTGGTGGAGCAATGGGGAAATGAAAGTGGTGCATCAAATATATGATTGTATTTGAGGGGGCTCCCCATGCCAGTTGAACGATAATAAATAGTTAGGGTAGCTCATCACAAATTATAATGACTTTATTAAAGAGACTGACGTACGCTCAGGTGATGGGATAACGTGCAGATGCAACTCAAATTAGTTAGGGGTTGTCCCTCAGAAATCCAATAGAAATATATGGCTAGGGGTTACCCTTCACAATTGTAAACATCTTTATTAAAGTGACTGACACAGAGTAGTTGTGACAGGACAATTTTAAAATGGTTGAAACTATTAGCTATGGGTTTCTGTTTCCCCTTGCTAATGTTACCGAAACTTTTAGCTAGGGGTTTCCCCTAAAAAATGGTCAATTTCAAAATTTAAAATATCCCTTCTTAAGATTTGGAGGGGTTGCCCCACACAATTTGCTTTATTAATTTTTTTATTTTATGCATTGCAATGGGATAAACCCCAAACAATATAGAAATTTAGTGAGAGGTTTTTCACCTCACAAATGCCCCGGACTAATCAAGCAATTTCTTGTAGTGGACAACTCGGTTGATCCCTCGTTATCAGTTTGTCCCTCTTTAAAACACTTTATTAATGCTTTCTCACAACAAATGTCTTTTTATTAACATTCTTTATTGACTTTCTATTAATTGAAAAATTCAAGTGTAACAATTATATTATATTTCCATTAAAAAATGTTTAAAAACATATTCGATGAATTTCATTTTCTAATTTTAAGTTTTAATATGTTAAATGTTATATTTTAAACCAAGCTTATTATTTTGCCGCATATTTATAATATTTGAATTAAAAAATTTAATATGTCAATTTTAATATCTTAAAATTGATTGAAAATAAACCATATTGAATTGAATTTGTTGAATTCAATTTTTTAAATAGTTATTCATAATGGAACCAAACAATTTATATTATAATGTTTTCTTCAAAACCATTCAAATCACCTTGAAAACACTCATACATTTTATGGTGGTTTTATTCATAATCAAGTTGATGGTTCTCCAATAAAACATAAAGTTCTTACACACTTTAAGTTCCAAAATTAAGAAAAAGTGCATCTTTTATTTTCAACAATCATAGTGATACATTGTAACTCATTATACAAAACAACAACACTTATTTCCAAGTTTAGAATTACACTGTCCACCTTTTACATATCCCTTATTGATGCAATCAGTAGAACAATTGGGACTACAACTCCCTATGCAGCAAAATCTTGGGTCTACGTCACTCCCACGAATACATATTGGCTTTTCAACTAATATTGGAGTCTTCAAACTTGTAACAATTTCTGAATCAAACAAAGACAATAACATTTTCAATTAAATCTTGTAAGTTATTTATCTAAACAATATATTACAAAAGATAGAAAAATATCTACTTACCAGATATCATAATAAAACTCATGCATAAAACAACTAGAATATAAGAAGATTGATAGCTTTTAGAAGTCATATTTTGAATTTCACCTTATGTGTTTACTTTTGATTTACAAGACACTAACATTACTTTCATTATATAGGCTAAAAAGTTATCTTAATGGTAATAAATATTAATATTTTATTTTATTTTATTTTATAAAGATTATTAAAATTGAATATATAGTCAAATGCAAAAAATATATATGTTTTATTCTTTATATATCCTTTACAAAATTGAATAAAAAAATATAAAGTATTGACTTCTAATGAGATAATTGGTAATAAATATTAATATTTTATTTATAAACTAGTTTTTAAAAATTGTTTTTGAAATGTGAAAATTGAAAAAATTTATTTGGTAGTTTAATTTTCAATACTATTTTTAATAAGAGATTAAAAATATATTTAAATAGATAATTCTTTTTAATTAGTAATAAAATATATTTTGTTATCTATAAATATAAATATAATTTAGTCACTAGTTATTTAATATAAGATCTAAGAATGCATGTCAACTATTTTTTTAATATTAATTATATAATTAATAAAATTTTATTTTAATAATAAGAGATTGACACATAATTTCAAACAAATGATTTAAATCATTTTCATGACATTCATCATTACTATTTTTGTTTATAACTAATCACTTTCTCTTCCTCAATTTTATAAGAAATATAAATTATACTATCATATGATTGAAAATTTTAATTCTTATTGATTTTTCTGTCTAAATTAGTTTTATTATTTAAGTATTATTAAAATTACAACTTTGCTAAGAAATATTGTAAGAGTATTATTAGTTAGAAGCATTTTACTTTTTAAATATTCATGTTTATTATCTACTCCAATTGGAAAATAAGTGATAGATTTTAAAAATCGGATTGAATCAACGGATCAAATTGATTGAATTGAGAATCGGATGTGTCACCGATATATATATATATATATATATATATATATATATATATATATATATATATATATATATATATATATAACATAGTCAAATATTAACATATATTAACTAATATCCAACAAATATAAACTTATAACAACAAAAGATTCAAAGATTCATAAATTCAGATTTTAAAAAACATGGAGAAGAAATGTGTACCTTAGAGGAAAAATTAAACAACTTTGAATCTTTGATTTTATTCTCCTTGCAAAAGTTTAAATATTTATTAAAAAAATAGAAAATGAATAAAATATATTAAAATTAGGGATTTGATATAATCCAAAAATCAAAAGATTTTTTTTTATAAAATTACCCTTTAAATAAGCCTGTTGAAGATTTTTTGATGAAAAATATGAGTTTGGTGGTGGAAGAGTGAGGTTAATGACGTAACATTGGGGGAAATGAAAAAATCAGACAAGTAGAAAGAGAAATAGATGTTGAAGTGGTGGAGCAATGGGGAAATGAAAGTGGTGCATCAAATATATGATTGTATTTGAGGGGGCTCCCCATGCCAGTTGAACGATAATAAATAGTTAGGGTAGCTCATCACAAATTATAATGACTTTATTAAAGAGACTGACGTACGCTCAGGTGATGGGATAACGTGCAGATGCAACTCAAATTAGTTAGGGGTTGTCCCTCAGAAATCCAATAGAAATATATGGCTAGGGGTTACCCTTCACAATTGTAAACATCTTTATTAAAGTGACTGACACAGAGTAGTTGTGACAGGACAATTTTAAAATGGTTGAAACTATTAGCTATGGGTTTCTGTTTCCCCTTGCTAATGTTACCGAAACTTTTAGCTAGGGGTTTCCCCTAAAAAATGGTCAATTTCAAAATTTAAAATATCCCTTCTTAAGATTTGGAGGGGTTGCCCCACACAATTTGCTTTATTAATTTTTTTATTTTATGCATTGCAATGGGATAAACCCCAAACAATATAGAAATTTAGTGAGAGGTTTTTCACCTCACAAATGCCCCGGACTAATCAAGCAATTTCTTGTAGTGGACAACTCGGTTGATCCCTCGTTATCAGTTTGTCCCTCTTTAAAACACTTTATTAATGCTTTCTCACAACAAATGTCTTTTTATTAACATTCTTTATTGACTTTCTATTAATTGAAAAATTCAAGTGTAACAATTATATTATATTTCCATTAAAAAATGTTTAAAAACATATTCGATGAATTTCATTTTCTAATTTTAAGTTTTAATATGTTAAATGTTATATTTTAAACCAAGCTTATTATTTTGCCGCATATTTATAATATTTGAATTAAAAAATTTAATATGTCAATTTTAATATCTTAAAATTGATTGAAAATAAACCATATTGAATTGAATTTGTTGAATTCAATTTTTTAAATAGTTATTCATAATGGAACCAAACAATTTATATTATAATGTTTTCTTCAAAACCATTCAAATCACCTTGAAAACACTCATACATTTTATGGTGGTTTTATTCATAATCAAGTTGATGGTTCTCCAATAAAACATAAAGTTCTTACACACTTTAAGTTCCAAAATTAAGAAAAAGTGCATCTTTTATTTTCAACAATCATAGTGATACATTGTAACTCATTATACAAAACAACAACACTTATTTCCAAGTTTAGAATTACACTGTCCACCTTTTACATATCCCTTATTGATGCAATCAGTAGAACAATTGGGACTACAACTCCCTATGCAGCAAAATCTTGGGTCTACGTCACTCCCACGAATACATATTGGCTTTTCAACTAATATTGGAGTCTTCAAACTTGTAACAATTTCTGAATCAAACAAAGACAATAACATTTTCAATTAAATCTTGTAAGTTATTTATCTAAACAATATATTACAAAAGATAGAAAAATATCTACTTACCAGATATCATAATAAAACTCATGCATAAAACAACTAGAATATAAGAAGATTGATAGCTTTTAGAAGTCATATTTTGAATTTCACCTTATGTGTTTACTTTTGATTTACAAGACACTAACATTACTTTCATTATATAGGCTAAAAAGTTATCTTAATGGTAATAAATATTAATATTTTATTTTATTTTATTTTATAAAGATTATTAAAATTGAATATATAGTCAAATGCAAAAAATATATATGTTTTATTCTTTATATATCCTTTACAAAATTGAATAAAAAAATATAAAGTATTGACTTCTAATGAGATAATTGGTAATAAATATTAATATTTTATTTATAAACTAGTTTTTAAAAATTGTTTTTGAAATGTGAAAATTGAAAAAATTTATTTGGTAGTTTAATTTTCAATACTATTTTTAATAAGAGATTAAAAATATATTTAAATAGATAATTCTTTTTAATTAGTAATAAAATATATTTTGTTATCTATAAATATAAATATAATTTAGTCACTAGTTATTTAATATAAGATCTAAGAATGCATGTCAACTATTTTTTTAATATTAATTATATAATTAATAAAATTTTATTTTAATAATAAGAGATTGACACATAATTTCAAACAAATGATTTAAATCATTTTCATGACATTCATCATTACTATTTTTGTTTATAACTAATCACTTTCTCTTCCTCAATTTTATAAGAAATATAAATTATACTATCATATGATTGAAAATTTTAATTCTTATTGATTTTTCTGTCTAAATTAGTTTTATTATTTAAGTATTATTAAAATTACAACTTTGCTAAGAAATATTATAAGAGTATTATTAGTTAGAAGCATTTTACTTTTTAAATATTCATGTTTATTATCTACTCCAATTGGAAAATAAGTGATAGATTTTAAAAATCGGATTGAATCAACGGATCAAATTGATTGAATTGAGAATCGGATGTGTCACCGATATATATATATATATATATATATATATATATATATATATATATATATATATATATATATATATATATATATATATATATATATAGCATATAACTAATATATCTAACATAGTCAAATATTAACATATATTAACTAATATCCAACAAATATAAACTTATAACAACAAAAGATTCAAAGATTCATAAATTCAGATTTTTAAAAAACATGGAGAAGAAATGTGTACCTTAGAGGAAAAATTAAACAACTTTGAATCTTTGATTTTATTCTCCTTGCAAAAGTTTAAATATTTATTAAAAAAATAGAAAATGAATAAAATATATTAAAATTAGGGATTTGATATAATCCAAAAATGAAAAGATTTTTTTTTATAAAATTACCCTTTAAATAAGCCTGTTGAAGATTTTTTGATGAAAAATATGAGTTTGGTGGTGGAAGAGTGAGGTTAATGACGTAACATTGGGGGAAATGAAAAAATCAGACAAGTAGAAAGAGAAATAGATGCTGAAGTGGTGGAGCAATGGGGAAATGAAAGTGGTGCATCAAATATATGATTGTATTTGAGGGGGCTCCCCATGCCAGTTGAACGATAATAAATAGTTAGGGTAGCTCATCACAAATTATAATGACTTTATTAAAGAGACTGACGTACGCTCAGGTGATGGGATAACGTGCAGATGCAACTCAAATTAGTAAGGGGTTGTTCCTCAGAAATCCAATAGAAATATATGGCTAGGGGTTACCCTTCACAATTGTAAACATCTTTATTAAAGTGACTGACACAGAGTAGTTGTGACAGGACAATTTTAAAATGGTTGAAACTATTAGCTATGGGTTTCTGTTTCCCCTTGCTAATGTTACAGAAACTTTTAGCTAGGGGTTTCCCCTAAAAAATGGTCAATTTCAAAATTTAAAATATCCCTTCTTAAGATTTGGAGGGGTTGCCCCACACAATTTGCTTTATTAATTTTTTTTATTTTATGCATTGCAATGGGATAAACCCCAAACAATATAGAAATTTAGTGAGAGGTTTTTCACCTCACAAATGCCCCGGACTAATCAAGCAATTTCTTGTAGTGGACAACTCGGTTGATCCCTCGTTATCAGTTTGTCCCTCTTTAAAACACTTTATTAATGCTTTCTCACAACAAATGTCTTTTTATTAACATTCTTTATTGACTTTCTATTAATTGAAAAATTCAAGTGTAACAATTATATTATATTTCCATTAAAAAATGTTTAAAAACATATTCGATGAATTTCATTTTCTAATTTTAAGTTTTAATATGTTAAATGTTATATTTTAAACCAAGCTTATTATTTTGCTGCATATTTATAATATTTGAATTAAAAAATTTAATATGTCAATTTTAATATCTTAAAATTTATTGAAAATAAACCATATTGAATTGAATTTGTTGAATTCAATTTTTTAAATAGTTATTCATAATGGAACCAAACAATTTATATTATAATGTTTTCTTCAAAACCATTCAAATCACCTTGAAAACACTCATACATTTTATGGTGGTTTTATTCATAATCAAGTTGATGGTTCTCCAATAAAACATAAAGTTCTTACACACATTAAGTTCCAAAATTAAGAAAAAGTGCATCTTTTATTTTCAACAATCATAGTGATACATTGCAACTCATTATACAAAACAACAACACTTATTTCCAAGTTTAGAATTACACTGTCCACCTTTTACATATCCCTTATTGATGCAATCAGTAGAACAATTGGGACTACAACTCCCTATGCAGCAAAATCTTGGGTCTACGTCACTCCCACGAATACATATTGGCTTTTCAACTAATATTGGAGTCTTCAAACTTGTAACAATTTCTGAATCAAACAAAGACAATAACATTTTCAATTAAATCTAGTAAGTTATTTATCTAAACAATATATTACAAAAGATAGAAAAATATCTACTTACCAGATATCATAATAAAACTCATGCATAAAACAACTAGAATATAAGAAGATTGATAGCTTTTAGAAGTCATATTTTGAATTTCACCTTATGTGTTTACTTTTGATTTACAAGACACTAACATTACTTTCATTATATAGGCTAAAAAGTTATCTTAATGGTAATAAATATTAATATTTTATTTTATTTTATTTTATAAAGATTATTAAAATTGAATATATAGTCAAATGCAAAAAATATATATGTTTTATTCTTTATATATCCTTTACAAAATTGAATAAAAAAATATAAAGTATTGACTTCTAATGAGATAATTGGTAATAAATATTAATATTTTATTTATACACTAGTTTTTAAAAATTGTTTTTGAAATGTGAAAATTGAAAAAATTTATTTGGTAGTTTAATTTTCAATACTATTTTTAATAAGAGATTAAAAATATATTTAAATAGATAATTCTTTTTAATTAGTAATAAAATATATTTTGTTATCTATAGATATAAATATAATTTAGTCACTAATTATTTAATATAAGATCTAAGAATGCATGTCAACTATTTTTTTAATATTAATTATATAATTAATAAAATTTTATTCTAATAATAAGAGATTGACACATAATTTCAAACAAATGATTTAAATCATTTTCATGACATTCATCATTACTATTTTTGTTTATAACTAATCACTTTCTCTTCCTCAATTTTATAAGAAATATAAATTATACTATAATATGATTGAAAATTTTAATTCTTATTGATTTTTCTTATTAAATTAGTTTTATTATTTAAGTATTATTAAAATTACAACTTTGCTAAGAAATATTGTAAGAGGATTTTTAGTTAGAAGATTTTACTTTTTAAATATTCATGTTTATTATCTACTCCAATTGGAAAATAAGTGATAGATTTTAAAAATCGGATTGAATCAACGGATCAAATTGATTGAATTGAGAATCGGATGTGTCACCGATATATATATATATATATATATATATATATATATATATATATATATATATATATATATATATATATATATATATATATATATATATATATATATATATATATATATATATATATATATATATATATATACATATTAACTAATATATCTAACATAGTCAAATATTAACCTATATTAACTTATATCCAACAAATATAAACTAATAACAACAAAAGATTCAAAGATTCATATATTCAGATTTTTTAAAAACATGGAGAAGAAATGTGTACCGTAGAGGAAAAATTAAACAACTTTGAATCTTTGATTTTATTCTACTTGCAAAAGTTTAAATATTTATTAAAAAAATAGAAAATGAATAAAATATATTAAAATTAGGGATTTGATATAATCCAAAAATCAAAAGAATTTTTTTTTATAAAATTACCTTTTAAATAAGCCTGTTGAAGATTTTTTGATGAAAAATATGAGTTTGGTGGTGGAAGAATTAAGTTAATGACGTAACATTGGGGGGAAATGAAAAAACCAGACAAGTAGAAAGAGAAATAGATGCTGAAGTGGTGGAGGAATGGGGAAATGAAAGTGGTGCATCAAATATATGATTGTATTTGAGGGGGCTCCCCATGCCAGTTGAATGATAATAAATAGTTAGGGTAGCTCCTCACAAATTATAATGACTTTATTAAAGAGACTGACGTGCGCTCAGGTGATGGGATAACGTGCAGATGCAACTCAAATTAGTTAGGGGTTGTCCCTCGGAAATGCAACAGAAATATATGGCTAGGGGTTACCCTTCACAAATGTAAACACCTTTATTCAAGTGACTGACACAAAGTAGTTGTGACAGGACAATTTTAAAATGGTTGAAACTATTAGCTATGGGTTTCTGTTTCCCCTTGCTAATGTTACCGAAACTTTTAGCTAGGGGTTTCCCCTAAAAAATGGTCAATTTCAAAATTTAAAATATCCCTTCTTAAGATTTGGAGGTGTTGCCCCACACAATTTGCTTTATTAATTTTTTTATTTTATGCATTGCAATGGGATAAACCCCAAACAATATAGAAATTTAGTGAGAGGTTTTTCACCTCACAAATGCCCAGGACTAATCAACCAATTTCTTGTAGTGGACAACTCGGTTGATCCCTCATTATCAGTTTGCCCCTCTTTAAAACACTTTATTAATGCTTTCTCACAACAAATGTATTTTTATTAACATTCTTTATTGACTTTCTATTAATTGAAAAATTCAAGTGTAACAATTATATTATATTTCCATTAAAAAATGTTTAAAAACATATTCGATGAATTTCATTTTCTAATTTTAAGTTTTAATATGTTAAATGTTATATTTTAAACCAAGCTTATTATTTTGCTGCATATTTATAATATTTGAATTAAAAAATTTAATATGTCAATTTTAATATCTTAAAATTGATTGAAAATAAACCATATTGAATTGAATTTGTTGAATTCAATTTTTTAAATAGTTATTCATTATGGAACTAAACAATTTGTATTATAATGTTTTCTTCAAAACGATTCAAATCACCTTGAAAACACTCATACATTTTAAGGTGGTTTTATTCATAATCAAGTTGATGGTTCTCCAATAAAACATAAAGTTCTTACACACTTTAAGTTCCAAAATTAAGAAAAACTGCATCTTTTATTTTCAACAATCAAAGTGATACATTGTAACTCATTATACAAAACAACAACATTTATTTCCAAGTTTAGAATTACACTGTCCACCTTTTACATATCCCTTATTGATGCAATCAGTAGAACAATTGGGACTACAACTCCCTATGCAGCAAAATCTTGGGTCTACGTCACTCCCACGAATACATATTGGCTTTTCAACTAATATTGGAGTCTTCAAACTTGTAACAATTTCTGAATCAAACAAAGACAATAACATTTTCAATTAAATCTAGTAAGTTATTTATCTGAACAATATATTACAAAAGATAGAAAAATATCTACTTACCAGATATCATAATAAAACTCATGCATAAAACAACTAGAATATAAGAAGATTGATTGCTTTTAGAAGTCATATTTTGAATTTCACCTTATGTGTTTACTTTTGATTTACAAGACACTAACATTACTTTCATTATATAGGCTAAAAAGTTATCTTAATGGTAATAAATATTAATATTTTATTTTACTTTATTTTATAAAGATTATTAAAATTGAATATATAGTCAAATGCAAAAAATATATATGTTTTATTCTTTATATATCCTTTACAAAATTGAATAAAAAAATATAAAGTATTGACTTCTAATGAGATAATTGGTAATAAATATTAATATTTATTTATACACTAGTTTTTAAAAATTGTTTTTGAAATGTGAAAATTGAAAAAATTTATTTGGTAGTTTAATTTTCAATACTATTTTTAATAAGAGATTAAAAATATATTTAAATAGATAATTCTTTTTAATTAGTAATAAAATATATTTTGTTATCTATAGATATAAATATAATTTAGTCACTAATTATTTAATATAAGATCTAAGAATGCATGTCAACTATTTTTTTAATATTAATTATATAATTAATAAAATTTTATTCTAATGATAAGAGATTGACACATAATTTCAAACAAATGATTTAAATCATTTTCATGACATTCATCATTACTATTTTTGTTTATAACTAATCACTTTCTCTTCCTCAATTTTATAAGAAATATAAATTATACTATAATATGATTGAAAATTTTAATTCTTATTGATTTTTCTTATTAAATTAGTTTTATTATTTAAGTATTATTAAAATTACAACTTTGCTAAGAAATATTGTAAGAGGATTTTTAGTTAGAAGATTTTACTTTTTAAATATTCATGTTTATTATCTACTCCAATTGGAAAATAAGTGATAGATTTTAAAAATCGGATTGAATCAACGGATCAAATTGATTGAATTGAGAATCGGATGTGTCACCGATATATATATATATATATATATATATATATATATATATATATATATATTATATATATATATATATATATATATATAACTAATATATCTAACATAGTCAAATATTAACATATATTAACTTATATCCAACAAATATAAACTAATAACAACAAAAGATTCAAAGATTCATATATTCAGATTTTTTAAAAACATGGAGAAGAAATGTGTACCTTAGAGGAAAAATTAAACAACTTTGAATCTTTGATTTTATTCTACTTGCAAAAGTTTAAATATTTATTAAAAAAATAGAAAATGAATAAAATATATTAAAATTAGGGATTTGATATAATCCAAAAATCAAAAGATTTTTTTTTTATAAAATTTCCTTATAAATAAGCTTGTTGAAGATTTTTTGATGAAAAATATGAGTTTGGTGGTGGAAGAATTAAGTTAATGACGTAACATTGGGGGGAAATGAAAAAACCAGACAAGTAGAAAGAGAAATAGATGCTGAAGTGGTGGAGGAATGGGGAAATGAAAGTGGTGCATCAAATATATGATTGTATTTGAGGGGGCTCCCCATGCCAGTTGAATGATAATAAATAGTTAGGGTAGCTCCTCACAAATTATAATGACTTTATTAAAGAGACTGACGTGCGCTCAGGTGATGGGATAACGTGCAGATGCAACTCAAATTAGTTAGGGGTTGTCCCTCGGAAATGCAACAGAAATATATGGCTAGGGGTTACCCTTCACAAATGTAAACACCTTTATTAAAGTGACTGACACAAAGTAGTTGTGACAGGACAATTTTAAAATGGTTGAAACTATTAGCTATGGGTTTTTGTTTCCCCTTGCTAATGTTACCGAAACTTTTAGCTAGGGGTTTCCCCTAAAAAATGGTCAATTTCAAAATTTAAAATATCCCTTCTTAAGATTTGGAGGGGTTGCCCCACACTATTTGCTTTATTGATTTTTTTATTTTATGCATTGCAACGGGATAAACCCCAAACAATATAGAAATTTAGTGAGAGGTTTTTCACCTCACAAATGCCCCGGACTAATCAACCAATTTCTTGTAGTGGACAACTCGGTTGATCCCTCGTTATCAGTTTGTCCCTCTCTAAAACACTTTATTAATGCTTTCTCACAACAAATGTCTTTTTATTAACATTCTTTATTGACTTTCTATTAATTGAAAAATTCAGGTGTAACAATTATATTATATTTCCATTAAAAAATGTTTAAAAACATATTCGATGAATTTCATTTTCTAATTTTAAGTTTTAATATGTTAAATGTTATATTTTAAACCAAGCTTATTATTTTGCCGCATATTTATAATATTTGAATTAAAAAATTTAATATGTCAATTTTAATATCTTAAAATTGATTGAAAATAAACCATATTGAATTGCATTTGTTGAATTCAATTTTTTAAATAGTTATTCATAATGGAACCAAACAATTTATATTATAATGTTTTCTTCAAAACCGTTCAAATCACCTTGAAAACACTCATACATTTTAAGGTGGTTTTATTCATAATCAAGTTGTTGGTTCTCCAATAAAACATAAAGATCTTACACACTTTAAGTTCCAAAATTAAGAAAAAGTGCATCTTTTATTTTCAACAAATCATAGTGATACATTGTAACTCATTATACAAAACAACAACACTTATTTCCAAGTTTAGAATTACACCGTCCACCTTTTACAAACCCCTTATTGATGCAATCAGTAGAACAATTGGGACTACAACTCCCTATGCAGCAAAATCTTGGGTCTACGTCACTCCCACGAATACATATTGGCTTTTCAACTAATATTGGAGTCTTCAAACTTGTAACAATTTCTGAATCAAACAAAGACAATAACAATTTCAATTAAATCTAGTAAGTTATTTATCTAAACAATATATTACAAAAGATATAAAAATATCTACTTACCAGATATCATAATAAAACTCATGCATAAAACAACCAGAATATAAGAAGATTGATAGCTTTTAGAAGTCATATTTTGAATTTCACCTTATGTGTTTACTTTTTATTTATAAGACACTAACATTACTTTCATTATATAGGCTAAAAAGTTATCTTAATGGTAATAAATATTAATATTTTATTTTATTTTATTTTATAATGATTATTAAAATTGAATATATAGTCAAATGCAAAAAATATATATGTTTTATTTTTTATATATCCTTTACAAAATTGAATAAAAAAATATAAAGTATTCACTTCTAATGAGATAATTGGTAATAAATATTAATATTTTATTTATAGACTAGTTTTTAAAAATTGTTTTTGAAATGTGAAAATTGAAAAAATTTATTTGGTAGTTTAATTTTCAATACTATTTTTAATAAGAGATTAAAAATATATTTAAATAGATAATTCTTTTTAATTAGTAATAAAATATATTTCATTATCTATAAATATAAATATAATTTAGTCACTAATTATTTAATATAAGATCTAAGAATGCATGTCAACTATTTTTTTAATATTAATTATATAATTAATAAAATATTATTTTAATAATAAGAGATTGACACATAATTTCAAACAAATGATTTAAATCATTTTCATGACATTCATCATTACTATATTTGTTTATAACTAATCACTTTCTCTTCCTCAATTTTATAAGAAATAAAAATTATACTATAATATAATTGAAAATTTTAATTCTTATTGATTTTTCTTATTAAATTAGTTTTATTATTTAAGTACTATTAAAATTACAACTTTGCTAAGAAAAATATTGTAAGAGTATTTTTAGTTAGAAGCATTTTACTTTTTAAATATTCATGTCTATTATCTACTCCAATTGGAAAATAAGTGATAGATTTTAAAAATCGGATTGAACAACATATCAAAATGATTGAATTGAGAATCGGATGAGTCACCGATATATATATATATATATATATATATCAGCATATTAACTAATATATCTAACATAGTCAAATATTAACATATATTAACTAATATCCAACAAATATAAACTAATAACAACAAAAGATTCAAAGATTCATATATTCAGGTTTTTAAAAAACATGGAGAAGAAATATGTACCTAAGAGGAAAATTTAAACAACTTTGAATCTTTGATTTTATTCTCCTTGCAAAAGTTTAAATATTTCTTTAAAAAGTAGAAAATGAATAAAATATATTAAAATCAAAAAATCAAAAATCAATTTTTTTTTTATATAATCCAAAAATCAAAAGATTTTTTTTTATATAAAATTACCTTTTAAATAAGCCTGTTGAAGATTTTTTGATGAAAAATATGAATTTGGTGGTGGAAGAGTGAGGTTAATGAAGTAACATTGGGGGGAAATGAAAAAACCAGACAAGTAGAAAGAGAAATAGATGCTGAAGTGGTGGAGGAATGGGGGAATGAAAGTGGTGCATCAAATATATGATTGTATTTGAGGGGGCTCCCCATGCCAGTTGAACGATAATAAATAGTTAGGGTAGCTCCTCACAAATTATAATGACTTTATTAAAGAGACTGACGTGCGCTCAGGTAATGGGATAACGTGCAGGTGCAACTCAAATTAGTTAAGGGTTGTCCCTCAGAAATGCAACAGAAATATATGGCTAGGAGTTACCCTACACAAATGCAAACACCTTTATTAAAGTGACTGACAAAAAGTAGTTGTGACAGGACAATTTTAAAATGGTTGAAACTATTAGCTATGGGTTTCAGTTTCCCCTTTCTAATGTTACCGAAACTTTTAGCTAGGGGTTTCCCCTAAAAAATGAACAATTTCAAAACTTAAAATATCCCTTCTTAAGATTTGAAGGGGTTTCCCCACACAATTTGCTTTATTAATTTTTTTATTTTATGCATTGCGATGGGATAAACCCCAAACAATATAGAAATTTAGTGAGAGGTTTTTCACCTCACAAATGCCCCGGACTAATCAAGCAATTTCTTGTAGTGGACAACTCGGTTGATCCCTCGTTATTAGTTTGTCCCTCTTTAAAACACTTTATTAATGCTTTCTCACAACAAATGTCTTTTTATTAACATTCTTTATTGACTTTCTATTAGTTGAAAAATTCAAGTGTAACAATTATATTATATTTCCATTAAAAAATGTTTAAAAACATATTCGATGAATTTCATTTTCTAATTTTAAGTTTTAATATGTTAAATGTTATATTTTAAACCAAGCTTATTATTTTGTCGCATATTTATAATATTTGAATTAAAAAATTTAATATGTCAATTTTAATATCTTAAAATTGATTGAAAATAAACCATATTAAATTGAATTTGTTGAATTCAATTTTTTAAATAGTTATTCATAATGGAACCAAACAATTTATATTATAATGTTTTCTTCAAAACCATTCAAATCCCCTTGAAAACACTCATACATTTTAAGGTTGTTTTATTCATAATCAAGTTGATGGTTCTCCAATAAAACATAAAGTTCTTACACACTTTAAGTTCCGAAATTAAGAAAAAGTGCATCTTTTCTTTTCAACAAATCATAGTGATACATTGTAACTCATTATACAAAACAACAACACTTATTTCCAAGTTTAGAATTACACTGTCCACCTTTTACAAATCCCTTATTGATGCAATCAGTAGAACAATTGGGACTACAACTCCCTATGCAGCAAAATCTTGGGTCTACGTCACTCCCACGAATACATATTGGCTTTTCAACTAATATTGGAGTCTTCAAACTTGTAACAATTTCTGAATCAAACAAAGATAATAACATTTTCAATTAAATCTAGTAAGTTATTTATCTAAATAATATATTACAATATATAAAAATATCTACTTACCAGATATCATAATAAAACTCATGCATAAAACAACCAGAATATAAGAAGATTGATAGCTTTTAGAAGTCATATTTTGAATTTCACCTTATGTGTTTACTTTTTATTTACAAGACACTAACATTACTTTCATTATATAGGATAAAAAGTTATCTTAATGGTAATAAATATTAATATTTTATTTTATTTTATTTTGATTATTAAATTTGAATATATATTCAAATGCAAAAAATATATATGTTTTATTCTTTATATATCTTTTACTAAATCAAATAAAAAAATATAAAGTATCAAAAATTAATATTAGATAAAAATAAAATATGGAAAATATATTTTAGTCAAATAAAAATAGAAAAGATAATATCTATAATAGGTAAATAATAATAGGTAGATCGCACATGGAGCCCTAAACCTTATCTACCTACGGTTTACAATATCTCAAAAATCATTAATAAATAGAAACTTTTGGAGACTTGGCCAAAAGTCAAGAAAACAACTATTTCTATCACCAATTACCTCAATTGAAAACAATACAAAAACCAAAAAGATAAAATAAATAATGATAAATGAAAAAAAATGCATAGAAAAACAACAACAATTATAAATACTAAAATAATGCAATAAATATAGACTAAAAAATTGTCTTAGTAAGGATAAATATTTATATTTTATTGGTTTAAATAGTCTTTTGGTCATTATAAGTTAGTGAGTTTTTGAATTTGGTCTATATATTTTTTTGTCTGAGTTCTTATATCTCTCTTTTGTATTACGATTAGTGTCTGACGTTAAACTTCCGTTAAAAAAATAATGTGGTCAACATTGCTGACGTGGGAGACTTTCTTTTTCATTTTCCATTTATTTCTTCACTATGTCAATTATTCCATTTGATAGTATCATTGTAACAATAATATATATTCCACAAGTAATTAAGTATTTAATAAATTACTTAATATTTCAAATATAAATGATTAAATAATCTATTTCGACTATAAATCCCTTAATGTTCCATTAAGTGCTTCAGTATTAATATTTCACATTATTTAATAAACAAATTTTTATTTCATATTAATAGTTATGGTTGAAATAAGGATTTAATTAGCACATTTTTATTTCATACTATTTAATAATTATTTGATATTATATTTTAATTTAATTTTTATTGATATTTTTAGTATTACTAAATAGTTTATCAAATATTTCAACTATTATATATTAAATAATTATGTCAAATTATTTCAACTATTTAATATTTCAATTATTAATATTTTAACTATTAATATTTCAACTATTTATTTTATTAAATATTTATTCTATTAAAAAATTACTTATTAAATATTACATATTTAGTCTTTAAGATATTAAAATATTAATAGTTATTTTATTAAATATTATATTTAGTGTATTAAATGTTTAGTCTATTAATAATTATTTCATTAAATATTAAATATTTATTCTATTAAATATTTAGTATATTAATAATTAATATACTAAATGTTTAATATATTTAATATTTCATATTTAATAAAGTAATTTTTTAATAGAATATATATTTAATAAACTAAGTAGTTGATATATTAATAGCTAAAATATTAATAGTTGAAATAGTATAACACAATTATTTAATGTATAATAATTGAAATATTTAATAAACTATTTAATAATATTAATAATATTTAATATATCAATAAAAATAAAAATAATATAATATCAAATAATAATTAAATAGTTTGAAATAAAAAATAATTAATTAAACAATTATTTCAACTATAAATATTAATATGAAATAAAAGTTAGTTTGTCAAATAATATGAAATACTAATACTATAGTACTTAATAGAATATTAAGTAATTTATAGTTGAAATAAATTAATTAGTCATTAAGTAATTTATAGTCGAAATAAATTAATTAATCATTATATTAATCACACTTTCAAGTACTTTTTTAAAGAGAAAAGTGGTAAGAGTGTTTGATTTCAAAAGAGCTTGTGGCACATTTTGCATTTATTCCAACTTTCGCTCGAGAGTTCCTTGTGGAATGCAAGTGCATCCTCCGTCATTTGTAAGGTGAGGTAATATCGTTTCAATGCTTTTCTAGCTTTATAAGTAAGTTCTTTCTTTTACCTGTTTATTTCTTAAAGGTATGTGATATATTGTGTGTATGATACATGTTAAAGTGTTCATTTCCAAAAATTTCAAGTGTAACCATTGTGTGTTCCATTTGACATGTTTATAGTGGCCTCATTCAAAATATCTTCACATGTGATCTATATCTTTTACTATTTCATGCTTACAATTATGTGTTTTCATGTTATTGACTAGCAAATCATGAAAAACAACCATATGCACGTGTTTCTTATAATTAGTTATGCATAAGTAAAGTTGAGTCTTCCAAAGTCATTTCAAATTAATATGTGTCAAAATTTTCAAGTTTTGGACCTCATATGTCGTATAGGTCAGCACATGAAAGTAATGTTTTGTTTTTCAAAATTGGTCCAATATGTGTTGACACATGCTTGTGTAGGTCGGCACATAAAATTAATTTTTGAAATATTTTAAATTTTCTTAAGTATGTGTTGACTCATAACCTTTTTAGGTCGACACATGCTTCCAAGAGGTCAACTCATAAGTCAATTTTGGTCAATTTCACCTCATTTCTCATTCACTCTCATACATGCACCCAAATCTCCATCACTTTTCACTTCTTCTTTAGTTCTGCAAATAAATCAATTAGCATTAAATCTTGTTAGATTCATTAACCATCTATAATACACATTCAAATTTCCAACAAATCATTATCATTTTCATCAATTTTCTTCATTTCATCTTCAAAACCCCTCATTTACCCAAACTCTCCAAAACTCCAAATTCTCACTTGTTTTTGGTTTTTCTTCACTTCTTTGTGTGTTTTTGTGAAGGGACTCAAGCAGAAGCTTGGCGTTGATAAAGGCTTATAGACATAACTTCTCCATGAGATATTATGGTCATGCCACATCATCCCACTCTCCACCACCAAGGAAAATCCATTTTCCATGGTATATAGGGAGGATGTCAGGCTTCATGTGGAAATTGATCAAGAGGTAAACAATGTCGGATTGGAATGTATGGTGGAATTGATCGATGAATTAATAGAGGTCACCCATGTCTGAGAATTCACTACGAAGCATAGAACCGCCAAAAGATATAACTCCAAAGTCATGCCATGAGAGATGCAATAACGCAACTTGGTCTTAAAGCAGGTGGTCTTACTCGCATAATAGAAAAAAATATAACCCAACTAGGAGGGGCCATATCACATATTCTAGAAGCTCTCTTAAGAGGCATATAAGTTATAGGAACTAGAGGGAAAACTCCTACCCAGAACATGGAATGCTCTCCATCTTAAGTATTATTACAATTAGACTATTGTAATTTCTTATCGAACATAATCATTTATCTATGAACAATTTTCAGAATATTTATGACCAATAAGGATATTTTATAATATTTTGTATGTTGGTTTTCATGAAGAAGGCCATTGTTGCCTCTTAAGGAAATATTTTATATGCTAGACTTCATAGCGAAGGTCCTTGCCGCCTTTTACGGTAATACTTTGTATTCTGGACATCATGGAAAAGATCTTTGTCTCCTCTTATAACCCTGGCCTGGGTGAGCTCAAACCAAAGAAAGCGTGGGGATCCAGAAAGCGTGGGTTATGCTCAAGAGCATCAGCACGTTGTGCGAGCATAATGAATGACTCACAGAATAACAGGGGACTGGCTACTAGTCCCTTCTATCTGTCAATTGCCTCTTCACTCAGGAGGACTTAACAAGTAGCATGCCTCACTTGGAGGTCTTTGGCACAAATATAAACAATCACAATCATTGCCTCTTAAGGAGGACTTCAGCCAAATGCCTGCCAAAAAAGGGACAGGGCTTCCAAACTACATGGAGTGAGAAGGCTAAACAACCTCGGTGGTGTATCAACCACACTCCAAAGCAAAGCAAAAGCTAGCTAGCAAGCGGCTAATGTACCTGTGTAAAAAGCCAAATAGTTAATATTGTATTCAGAAAACCAATAGACAACACAGTGGAATCATCCA